>NW_025933691.1:0-40390 GCF_000764305.2 Hyalella azteca
TAATCAAGTCACGCAGAACTTCTGATTACAACGTCTGCTTGCATCCCAAAAGCTTCATGATAAGGGACGGTGTAAGATTTAAATTAAATGCATTCTACGTAAATTATTATTTTGCTAATAACAAGAACACTTTGAGCGCTGTTTTAGTCATTGCAAATCGGAATGGTGGTTTTGTCATCATGGAAGAATCTAATGTGACACACGATCTCATTTTGCACACATAGGCAAAAACGACGCTTGTCTTTGTACATATACTTAAAAAAATATACGTGTTGCCAACGAACTCCAATTTTGCTCCATCAAAACTTATTATCATATCTGACTCTGTTATTTAAAATTGCACCATCGTAGCATCGTAAAACTTATTTATTTTACTCCATCTTTTAAAATTGCACCATCGTAACATACCCCTTGTATATATTCGATCACATTTCCTAAATTTACTATAACTTTGTGTTCGAGCATATAGCCTCAAAATCTCGACTATAACATTACCAAATTTCGAATTCTACTCGAAAATATCAGTTCGACTCGAAATTCGAATAAGGCCTTGAGCTCTGAGGAGATATTCATATAAAATTTTGACATCGACAGATGCCATTATGGGATTGATAAAAATCTTTATCGGGAATAATTCGCGAGGCATTATCAACATTCGGAGTGAACGTCTCAGTGGTGCAGAATTATGGGCAGGCAGAATCTACTTTCGAATGTTGATTTTGGTTTTCATTTTAGTTATAACTGTGAGAAAAAGCTAGCTTCGTACAAAAAATTTGACATAATTTAGTACTCTAGTGAAAATAAACACAGTTGTAATAATAAATACTCGACAGCCAAGGCAATTATATTAGTCTCATCATTTATTTTCAACATCGTAAAGGCTGATTATTTTTATTACCTATTACGCTCACGTCTGTCAAGAGATAAAATATATAATCAGTATGCAGGAAGCTTTTGAAGCAGCAGCATGAGCAATTGAACTCGTCTGGTAATGAGGTAAGGCGATATAAGAAGTACGTAATAAAAAATAAGAATAAAAAAAGTGTTATTTTTTTGATCTCGTGCTAGGAATATTGAAGTGCGCGCTTGAGTGAATAAAAGATTCACTTGAGATTAATTCAAAAGGATAATGAAGTAGCAAGATTATGTTTGGATTTATTATGTTTGGAACTCAAATTTATGTGGGTGGTTGACCAACACAAAAATGTATTATGAAAAAAATATATTTTCGTCACAACATAAACTATTATATTAATTATTATTATTTTTTATTATTTTAAAACTACATGTCTCCTCTAATTTCCTCATGATAAAGTTTGTCTTCAGGAAAACAGTCGAGAGGCTTCATCAGCCTGCCACCATGTACAGGATGTCCTAGAGCATACAATTTTACTGAAATTACTAAGAAATGGAAAATTGTTATTGAACAATTTAGCATATTTGTTATCTATTATTACATACAAAATTATTTTTTGAGTAAAACATCAGGATATGAATGGTTAATCAACAAATGCAATCAGACTGCATTGCTGGGGACTCTGCAACAAGGACCATTAAATAAAAAAATTTTGTGAGTTCGTAACTCAAAAAATTTGTGAAAATTTGACACGTATTCTGACATAACATGTTTGTGAGTTTGTCAGCCAATTAGCCAATCACAGACGATAATCAATCTAATCGGTCAGCAACCTCACTAATTACAGACCATAATTCGATCGCTACTTGAACATAACTAGACCACTACGTGTACTTTGCCGCTACGTGTACTTTGCCGCTACGTGTACTTTGCCGCCACGTGTACTTAGGCCACTACGTGTGCTGAGGCCGCTGCGTGTACTTGGGCCGATACGTCTACTTAAGCCGTTCCACGTACTAACTTAGACCGCTACGTGTTCTAACTGAGGACGCTGCATGTACTTAGGCCACTACATGTGCAGATGCCGCTACGTGTACTTAGGCCGCTAAGTGTACTTTAAGCGAATTCTGGCAGTAGGTCCCAGGATTGATCTTGCCTGATCCAGTTCCGCGACGCTCTAATTGCGCAGCTAATCACTTGGATTGCCTGAAGCCTGGGGACTTAATCAGAGCTTTCAGCGAAGTCCCGCATTCTTCGATAACGTCATTCCAGTGCAAAGAACTACCACGCGATGCCTGCATCATTGTATACACTCGGAAAATAATTTGCATATGAAACCACTTCTCTTCTAATACTCGTGAGATGAAAAAAAGAGTTCTATAAATATTATGATAGGTCTCGTAATGAAACCATTTTTTTCGATTATTTTCGAGTATAAGTTATATATAAGTTCCATAAAGTATCTAACATTGAAATCGGTATAAAATAAAACAGATTTTAAAGAAAATTTAATACCATTCTTCGCAGATTACGATCTAATTCTCGAATGGAGCAGTAATTAATAATTAATTGCTTTACAAACCTTGCAAGGCTTCGAATCTTCGCTATAAACTTCAATCAAACTATAATAATGATCATTTAGGACTCATGAGAGCGCATTTACTGCAAGAGAAAATCATGGAAGTGATAGGATGAATTATAGTATGTTTCATAAAACGTATCTAGAAGTACTTCTTGATGAACAATCCATAAATTTAACTTGACAACCACAATAATAATTGATTTTTATAATGAATTTTAAAAATAAATTAGACTAGTTCAGACAGCTTTGCATTCTTATCGTAGAATGTACCCCAGTAAAATGGGTTTATATGAAAAATATTTTTTATCCCTGTTCAATACCATTTTTCCTTATATTTTTTTAGGTTGAGGCAACTGAATACTCTCGTTAGCCTAAACTACCGTGGTGCAACTCATTACTAACTACCATGGTGCAACTCATTACTCAAAACATCATTGCCAAAAAATATAGTGCTTTCTAATCACTATGAGAACAAACTGTAAATGTTTTTGGACACTATCATCCAATATTTATTTCAAATAAAAAGTTGATGAAAATGTTGTATCAAAGTATATGTTTGAAGACAAAACGGTAACATAAATGATAGATTGATTAAATGTTTGATATATAAAGAGTCATAAATCACTTAGATAGTTATCTGTTTATAAATTTATTAACAACAGAGAAATGAAAAATTATCCAAATAGTTCAGTTTGTTTTAAAATCATCAATTGATTCAAACTTCTAGTAAATGTCTGACCAATTGATGGCAGGTATCAATACTACTTGATTCATTGCCGTGTCAATTAATGAATTCTGTCTCAATGCTTTCCATTAATGAACTATTATTCTCAATTTATCCATCGACCATGAAGCTCTTTATTGATTATTTTGTATTCACATAGGAGAGCACTGCTAAAATAAGCAATACCACAAAAGCTTCTTAGAAAAGGTTTTCTCACAAATTCCTATAGTTAATACCCGCATGCATAGATATTTCAGAACTTCAAGGCGCTGAAATTTAAAGAATTAATACTCGGTACTCACAGCAGTGAGTGACAGAGAGCGCATTTTCTCGTCGACGAAAACTTGAGCTCACGGACAGACGGACGGACGGACGGACATGGCGAGCAAAATGTCTTGATAATAAATTTTATGCGTGTAGAACAAGGCGTGAAGTACATTTTTAATCGGGCGTAAACTGAACCTGGACTTGGACTTTAACTGGTTCGGCTTGAGATCTTCAGAGAAATTCTGCAAAAATTATATTCATAGTAAATTTTTTTAATACGTTAGTGGCGTACGATGTAAAAAATCGTTTGCATTTTAATCGCCTCTGGAAAAATATTTTATAATTTTTCAAGAAGTAAGCCTATGTATGATTGATATTATTACCTTATACATTCTGAGCATAACTTGTAAGTTTTTTAATGGGCCATTGGTCCATTAAACTCTGTGAATAACCTCGCTACATCGTAAAAATAACCAGGATACTCTTCTTAGTCAGTGAATTACTTCTATGTTATCCAATTATTCGAAATAATCATTTAAAAACGAATTAAAATCACATGCCATTACTTTATATGTAATTTGACGCTTTTGCGAATATTTTCATGTTCCATACTTTTGCTTTCAAAAGTTTTTTCCAAGCAAATAATTTATTTTTAAGCAAATCATGTAGAGTATCTAGGCACGAGGGCTCTCATTTTCCCAAAGTAAAGTTAAATCCAGGGAGGAAGCGACGCTGAGTCGGGATTAGTGCCCGCACCAACAAGCTTATTGCACAACTTCTCAGACGTTTTTGGCAAGCATAATGCCGATTGCTGCGACAAAAGCGCCAGATTGAGACCCTTTCATGCTTTTAGGTACGTACACCAATGTCAGTATTTAGCGAGCATTTTCTCTTGACTGCGAACGAGAAGCGGTTAACTTCTGGGACGCGGTTTAAAATGGAGGCCCATAACATAAATGGAAAGCCCCATTCCTGCAAATGAAAAATTTCGTAGTGCTATTCTTAAATCTCGAGGGTACATATATACTAAATTACAACAAACATGAGAATAAGAACGTAAAATTATTAAGACATTATTATAACTATAAGTTCGGATAATAGGTCTCCATCAGCGTTGGCTTCTGCACTGATATATTCATATTGAAAGTCCCAAAATAAAAGAAAAATCAGGCATACTTGAACACTGAGTATCAATTCCAAACCATAAAAATCTCTCCTACACAGGAAGAACGTATTCAAGCAGTTCATACTTGACTCAATAGAGATTTCCTATCAATACATAGTAAAGAATTACGTAAATTTAAATTGGTTGTTTGCGCTTAAGCTACGCCAGTCAAATAGTCCCAAATTTGAAAACTGCACGCTGAAATTCATGTTTCGAGTGAAAGACCAGCACTTGATACTACATTGTTGAAATTGAATCCAGTACAACATTCGGGATCCTCAATTACATTTGATGGTTCTGCTCAATGAGGTTCTTAGTTCACTTCGCTTTACCACTTGACTGGAATTTCTCAGAAATAAGTGCATGATTATCGTGGGTTTATAAAGGCCAGTTGGGAACCTCCGATTATCGGTTTTATTCAGATAATGTAAGAGCTACGTACTGTGTTTTGAGTTTTGAAGAGCAACTGTTTTGTTCACAATCTTTGAAAAAGAAATCTTGAAATTAAACTTAGATATTGTTTGTAATTGAATTTTATAAGTTACATTTAACAACCAATGGAGCGATGCATTTGGCCAGTGGCTTTCCCCTTCGTGGAATTCTCACAATCCCTAAAGAAATTTTACACAACAAAGTGAATAATGAAGAACATTGTTGCTCTGCACTACATATTCCAGAAATTTGTGTTATTTGTATATTTGGTTATTCGTCGATGAATTCACTTTCATAATTAATAATTTACATAAAAACTACAACTTAGTTTGTCCGTAAATTGGATAACAAACCAATTCTCTTATTACTAAAATTTAATTGCGTCTATACCAAATACGAGTGTTGTTGCAAAATATTAAGTTAGATTAAAAAGGTACATTTCATGTCACTCATGCTTTAGTGGCAACTACATGGATATATATGAGATATTTTTTTTTAAATTGTAAGAAAACGCTTCCAATTAAAATGTGGTTTAAAAGAATTAATTTCTTGTTCAGCAGTGCATCCTCGCGCTAAATAATACAGCCCATCATTAAAACCCTGCATTAAAATGTACGATTCCTGACTTTATTGTAAAGAATCTCCACGACAACCGTGGGAAACAAGTGACGTTTACCTTTAATTATTTAGCGGAGTAAACTAATTATACTTAAATTTCAAATCCGAATGAATCAACAGCGGTGAGAGTATCTTGAATAACTAGGTTAAAATTTTGATTTCAACGAAACCCGGCTTTAGCTGCGTATGTTACATATATCAGGTATATATACTAAGCTGGAAAAAGTATATTCACTGAAAAGTTGTAGGAACACAATGATTGTTCAGAGTTCACAATGTTTACATTCAGATAATGAGGGAATTGTTAATAATTTTTATGTATTTTGCTATTCGCTAAATTCACCTGGAAAATATGATATGGTAGTGCGACTGTTTTAATTTCTTCATAAATTTGTGTAATTGTTTTCATGACACTACTTTTTCGAAGCGCGTTTTAAGAACTGCCAATTATATGTGATAGTAAATATTTCACTTACAGTTATTCAAAGCCTCTCAATGACAATGACGTGAGAGAACATGCGTGCTACGCGGTCATGAGTGCAAGCATTGTTGTATAATTGTCAATGTTGGAATATTTTTTTAATATACAAAAGGAATAAATCAAGCGACCGAGTTCAGGTCAATATAGCTGTATGAATTCGAATGAAACCTCAAGTAATCAATTCATAAACCATTCAAATGAGGTCAATTTTTGGGAAGTAACCATCAAACAATTTATCTTCAGTCATTTGATGTCAATCATTAGGCAACCCTATGTTAAGAAGTTATCAATGCTTCAGTAAAATCGAATCTTCCATCATCGGCAACATCATGTGACAATTTATCATTAAGTCGAGTGAAGTCAAATTTCAGAAAATACTAATCATTCTATCATTTTAGCAATGCTCTGTTAATCTTATGCAGAATCCAGCACATATCAAATAATTTATCATTCAGTCCAACATATATCAACAACTTATCATTCAGTTCAGTCAAATGCCTGGCAACTGCGGAAAGAAGTTGTATGAGAGTTAATAGCATCTCTCATTTCGTGGAAATTCCCTGTGATTGCGATTTAGGGCAGTACTGTAATAAATCAAAATATATTTTGCTTGCTGCTCATCAAAAAAAAACAATGAAATTACAAGAATTGGCTTGAGAATGGTAAATTAATTGCTGTTTGGCTGATAAGTCGTAGCGGCACAGGCGACAGGGTCATTTGTTGAGCTGTTTTGACGGCACGCACCGATCAAGAGTGACGTGCAATAATTGCGTGGAATTCGTTAATGACTTTTAGCATCATTATTTTTATTAGGACTCTCGCCCGTCTGACCATGTGAAACAATTTGGACGACTGACTGATAGATGACCGGCGCTAGGCTGGTCGGCGCGGTGGCTTTACTTCGGGCAACTTTTTAAATGAGCGAGATGAACGGCGCAAGAATTTCGAGAGAATTTCGGCCATTATTTTGATGGCAGAGCGACGATGCTGAGGGAGGGTGGCTCCTGAGGACTGACTTTATGGCTTTCTTTATTGCCAGCACTTGGAAAAATTCACCCTACAGCATCTGCGGAGAAATTCACTTTTGGACACGTCCGGGAATGAAGATTTGCGGAAAAATATATTAGTCTTACAAAAATCCTAGAAGTTATGTAAAGCTCGTGAGAGAAAGCCGTTTAGGGCGTGAGCCCAAACTGTCATGGGAGATCTCCGGCGAATATTTTGAAGTGTTTGCACGGCAGACTGACGTGAAAGTTCAAGACTTTCAAGTTATTGAAATTTCAGGACTTCCTCAGTAAAACTCATTTCTGATTAATCTTAAATCTTTTGTAGTAAGCTTTTGCTGTTGCCTCGAGAGACAATAGAAGATGTAAATTTCGAATCCGGAAAGAAGTGTGAGTTATGACATGAAATAATAAATCGCCAAAAGAATGGGATGATTCCAAGTAATTTTGAAATATTATCAATAGAAAAAAGAACATTTGAACAAAGTCACAAAACTTGTCAATGTTATATTAATTAGAGGATACGAAGTTTAGAGCATAAATTAAAGGGCTATCAACATTCTATTGTTGCTTTTTTATCGGATCAAAATTATCTAATCCCGGCTTTTTGCTTCCGAATATTCCAGGCATAATTCCTAAAAAGGTGTTAGACAAATTATTGTCAATACTTTCTATGCAAGTAAACGGTTAACTAATTAGGGTGGCCACTGAATACTGAAGCCAGCAGTATTTATTATTATTTACAGAGCATTAAAATAATATGCGCGGAGTATTAAAATAATATGAACAGAGCATTCAAATATTATGTGTCGAGTTTTAAAATAATATGTACAAAGTATTTAAATAACATGTACAGAGTATTAAAATTGCTAGAAAAATAGTACATAAATTGCTAGAAAATTTGAAATTAGACGCCGATGCGTAAATGATAAGACCAGAACTTGATAACAAAACCTACAATGTCGGTATAAGTTTATGTAATAAAACAATTGGGTTAATATTACTCTCGGGTCAAGATGCCAGAAGCAATTGAAACAATAGTTTTAATTAACGGAAAAACGGATTCTTTTTTAATCACATCACTGGTCTACGGAAAACAAGGCAGATATATTGGAATTCCTTCTAAATTGCCCGAACGCCAACAGTCTTTTCTTAGGAAGAGAGCATTCCCTGCATAAAATACGGGCAAATTCGGTGAAGTTGAAGCTTTTCTTAGAAATTCTGTCGCTTTACTTGCGAACGGATAGTAATATATTGTTTGCGAATAGATAGTATTACAATGTTTACAAACGGATAGTAATACAATGTTTGTGAATGGATAGTATTACAATGTTTACAAACGGATAGTAATACAATGTTTGCGAAAGGATAGTATTACAATGTTTACAAACGGATAGTTATACAATGTTTGTGAATGGATAATAATAGTGTTTCCGAACGGATAGTAATACAGTGTTTGTGAACTGATAGTAATACAATGTTTGTGAACGGATAGTAATACAATGTTTGTGAACGGATTGTAATACAGTGTTTGCGAACGGATTGTAATACAATGTTTGTGAACGGATAGTAATACAGTGTTTGTGAACGGATAGTAATACAATGTTTGTGAATGGATAGTAATATAATGTTTGTGAACGGATAGTAATACAGTGTTTGTGGATGGATAGTAATACGGTATTTGCGAACGGATAGCAATACAATGTTTGTGAACGGATAGTAATACAATGTTTGTGGACGGATAGTAATACAATGTTTGCGAACGGATAGTAATACAATGTTTGTGAACGGATAGTAATACAATGTTTGTGAACGGATAGTAATACAATGTTTGTGAACGGGTAGTAATACAATGTTTGTGAACGGATAGTAATACAATGTTTGTGAACGGATAGTAATACAATGTTTGTGAACGGATTGCAATACAAAATATGCGAACGGATACCAAAACAATGTTTTTGATGGTTTTACAGAATTTACTAACGCGAGAAATAAAATTTTTACTTATTGATTGCAATATTCAAAATAACAAATGTTTACAAATGTTAATAATACAAAGCTTACTAATAAATAGAAATAAAATGTTTACATACTGATGGCAATTTGAAGTTTATGAACGGATATCAAAACAAGAATTAAGAGCGAATAGCATTACAATGCATGCAAAGGTTACGCAATATTTCTGAACGTAGGTAAAAAACATGCATAAAATGATGGTTTGATTGTAATTTTTTAACCACATAAATATTTGAAGCCTTTTATTTGATTGATATTTGTTGCTGAGGTCATATAGCACACACTCAAACTGATCACATATTTTAATATTTAGTCTCCCTTCACCTCACCACATGTCGCAAGTGAAGAAGAAAGCATAAAGAAACAATCTTACAAACAAAACTAATACCGTATCCGTTCCGTCATTACTTGGATCGTTGAAGTTGAGATTTGAGAGCTGAGTTTGGCACTGCCTTTAGTTTGGCGTTAAACCAAGGAATTTCATTCGTTGCTTCTCATTGAAATATAATTGACTGTCGTATCCGTCGTATTTAAGTACAATCAGAAACACGAACAGTACTTTAGACCAAAATATATTTAAGAATATATAAATTGACTGACATACAATTTTAATTCTTATTATCAAGTTTAATTATAGTTTTTTAACTGAGATGTAGTATATATAATTTAGGTAATTTTCCTGTGGCAATGATANTGACTTCTGAAATTTAGCAATAAGATTGAAGAGTAAAATTTGCGAAGAGCAATCGAAATGTGTGATTAATGGCAATCACAAGTCAAAATTAAAAAACAAATGCAACCCGTAAAAATTTTGATTGAAAAATTACAAAAAAATTTAACGCAATCAAACATTTACATATATTTTTTTGATTTTAGGGCCAAACCAAAAAGGATTCTATAAATTTTGCTCCACTAATTTTTACTATTTTTTTTAATAAACGACATTAATAAATAGATAAATTGAAAACATTTCGAAATTTTTGAATAGAAATGAACCAAATTAATTGGTTAATAAATGATAAATCTTCGGATTCATAATGTGCCAAATAGAAAGTTTAACGAGACAACCAAAATGTGTTCTTAGAAGCTTAATTTTGCAGCTCTTGCAGTCTTCTCTGCAGCAGGTTTATCGACTGCAACGATTATATTGGCTTCACGAACTTTTTGGCCAAAATTCTTCCACATGTCAACAGTTGAACGTAATTCACTTCATTTACTTTAAATTCCTGCCCAACTAACTTGAAATAATTTGAGTGTTCTGGTCTGCAAAAAAAAAATCTACTTCACGGCAATGTTCATGATCCAAATGTTATTAAGAGAACTTTTATAGGAAATATTTGAATGTGTAACTAAGTTCGATAGGAAAATCAATTATTTTAAATTTGAATATGTATCTTATTTGTTAAAATTGTTACAATAATTAACATGTTTTTTACGAGCGCTGAAAATTAAAGCGAAATTACGTACAAAAAAGTGGTCTCAGAATCTACCGTAAACAATAAGTACACAGATATGATCCCAAATGAAGTTCCTGAGCCTGCAACATTAACACAAATGTGTTCAATAACGACGAGAAATTGTCCATAAGCAATCAAGAAACGCAGATCAGAATTCCAGGCACGAGATACGGTCACGATTGCAGGCACGTAAAGTGTTCACGATTGCAGGCACGCAAAGTAGTCACGATTGCAGGCAGGTAAAGTATTCGCGATTGCAGGCACGTAAAGTGGTCACGATTGCATGCAAGTAAAGTGGTCACGATTGCAGGCACGTAAAGTGGTCACGATTGCAGGCACGTAAAGTGGTCACGATTGCATGCAAGTAAAGTGGTCACGATTGCAGGCACGTAAAGTGGTCACGATTGCAGGCACTTAAAGTGGTCACGATTGCAAGCATGTGAAGTGGTCACGATTGCCGGCACGTAAAGTGGTCACGATTGCAGGCATGTAAACTGGTCACGATTGCAAGCATGTGAATTGGTCACGATTGCAGGCACGTAAAGTGGTCACGATTGCAGGCACGTAAAGTGGTCACACGTAAAGCGGTCACGATTGCAGGCACGTAAAGTGGTCACGATTGCAGGCACGTAAAGTGGTCACGATTGCAGGCACGATCTCCACGATCGACGCTGGAATTGGCTCAAGCAATTAACGGAAGGATCTTCTCAAGGGCTCGCTGATCTTGAGGAGCCAACGAGAAATTCTTCACAAGCTCGACCTGCTTCCTTTGACCGCATGGTCTAAAATTGAGCAGAGAAGAGGCCTTCAATTTTATCACGTGCAGATAACTTCATTAGCAAGCGAAAGTTTTACTCCTTGATTCTTTTTAACTAACTTGAAATTGAAGACAAACTAACTAACTTTAAATTGAAGTCAAAAATTTTCCGGCTTGTATAGAGCAAATATATTGAAAAAATGACTTTCAATTTTTCAGTTCATAATGTTATGCTGAGCCTTTATCTGGATTTTACTTCATATATTAAAACGCTTCTCAATTTATCAAGTCGATAGCGATAAGAAGTAAAGTAAAAATTGTTATACATCCACTCATATTTTGAGGAAATTATAAGAAGAAAATTCATAATTAAAACTACAGATTCATAATTTAAATACAGACGAATTTATCTTCACTTGGTTGAGAGTCGTTGTAGTATAATTTCATTCTAAATAATGTAGGTTCAGACTAAATATCACTTTCCAGCGACGCATTCCGCTATTTGGAAAACAGATCTTGTGCAAGACTCAACAAGAACGGATTAAATTGGATTTCTTATTGGGAAAATGTGGAACGATTGGCCGTATCGGGATACTGACCGGCAGTCTCGGACAACAGCAGCAGAGTTGCCGCAACGACGTCTCGGGCGTAAAATATCATCCAACATCACAATCATTCTCGCGGTCTCCGGCCACATAACCAGAGATCCCGAGCGCAACATCATCCAACATCGCCATCATTCTCGTAGTCTCGGGCCACATAAACAGAGATCCCGAGTGCAACATCATCCAGCATCACATCCGTTCTCGCGGCCTCTAACTGCATAACCAGAGATCCCGAGCGCAACACCATCCAGCATCGCAATCATTCTCGCGGGCTCGGGCTACAAAAACAGAGATCCCGTGCGCATCATCATCCAGCATCGCCATCATTCTCGCGGTCTCGGGCCACAAAAACAGAGATCCCGAGTGCAACATCATCCAGCATCGTAATCATTCTCGCGGTCTCGGGCCACAAAAACAAGTCTCGGGCCACAAAACCAGAGATCCCGAGCACTATATCATCCAGCATCGCAATCATTCTCGCAGTCTCTGGCCACAAAAACAGAGATCCCGTGCGCATCATCATCCAGCATCGCAATCATTCTCGCAATCTCTGACCACAAAAACAGAGATCCCGGGCGCATCATCATCCAACATGGCAATCATTCTCGCGGTATCGGGCCACAAAAAACAGAGATCCCGACTGCAACATCATCCAACATGGCAATCATTCTCGCGGTATCGGGCCACAAAAAAAAACAGAGATCCCGAGCGCAACATCATCTAACATCGCAACCATTCTCGCGGTATCGGGCCACAAAAAAACAGAGATCCCGAGTGCAACATCATCCAACATCGCAATTATTCTCGCGGTATTGGGCCACAAAAACAGAGATCCCGAGCGTAACATCATCTAACATCGCAACCATTCTCGCGGTATCGGGCCACAAAAGCAGAGATCCCGAGCACAATATCATCTAGCATCGCAATCATTCTCGCGGTCTCGGGCCACATAAGCAGAGATCCCGAGCACAACATCATCTAACATCGCAATCATTCTCGCGGTCTCGGGCCACAAAAACAGAGATCCCGAGTGCAACATCATCCAGCATTGCAATCATTCTCGCGGTCTCGCGGTCTCTGACCGCATAACCAGAGTTGCCGAGGCGGCGTCTCGAGCGCAACCTAACCAAGCATTGCTGTCGTAAACAAGGAAAGCTTCCATCTAGCGAGGTCGGGAGAGGTCGGGGTACGAACCATCGCCGCCGTGAATATGGAAGCCAAAAATGATCATTCATCTTCCTAGTCGAAAGAAACATAGCCTGGCGAAAGAAGCCTTTTTCCGAAACCACATCTCCATATAAAGTTGGGTTGCCAGAGGAATGGAGGCTGTTTACTACAATAACATCCAAGATTATAACAAACTCCGAATGTTTTGAATTGCTTGGATAATTTTTCAATAGCCACAAATTTTTTTATTCGTTCAGGATATTACGATTGAGATTTTCAAAGTAAAAATTGACTTAAATTACATTTGATATATTTTATGGTCATAAAAAACTACTCGGTACAGTACAGATTCGCCGTTCATACAATATCGCATTGTATTTCGCAATTTCTAGTTTTTCTGTTATCTTCATAACATGAGGAAAGGTTTTGAAAAAGTTTATTCGGAAGTCGTGGATGAAATAAGTTCGTCCTTGTCAGTAACTATTAATGCCATAAATTCTTCCTTCCATCTACCTTTTAAAATAAAATCGAAACTTAAATGTCATTCATATATTCTAAAAGATTTTATTGTCTTATATATACTGGCAAAAATTTATTTTCATGTTTGAAGCCGGGTGCCGTAAATAAATAGGGACTGTTGCAGGCGCGTATTCACCATACGTTTCGTGTTGGGATATTACATGGAGTTGAACATTTTTTTATTGTATTGGAATTGTATGGCAAAACAAAACTGAGAGAAAACGGTTGAATTGATAATATATCACAAAATTAATTATCAATGGGGATAAATGGATCAATTAATACTACAAAATGTTATAGCCATTTTATTTTATACTTCGAATCTACGAAACCAAAGTACTTCATAAAAAGACTCCGCATGATGCTAATCTTAGTACCTACGTGAAGGCAGATTCAGGGAATTGTCCAGAAATTGTAATCTAATACAAAGTTCTGGAACAAACACTGGAAGATAAATACAATTTTTCAATTTTAACTTCAAGCTTACAGTTCTAAGCAGAATTTGCGACTAATTCCACTCAGTTGATTAATTATTATTGCTTGTCGACTCAGAGTTTTAGCTGTGAATGTTGTCGGTGCAGACACCACAAGTTAATAAATCCTTTCCGGAAATCAGGCGCCTTGATTTTCTATACTTTAAAGAACTGTTAACTACTGACTTCCAAACAACCGATTAAGTTTGTCTGATTCTAGAAACTCGTGAACTAAAATTTTCTCCAGAAAAAAGTAGAAAGACCACCATAAAAAATTCGTTTTAACGGGAATTTTGTTTAATCTGAGTTTGTAATGAGAAAACTCAGAAGGGTAAACGTGAGGCAGTGCAAAAATTATGACTTCCGCAGCAGTGCTTCAGAGCAAACTGAATAGAAAATAATGTTGGTTAATTCAGGGATATTGTTCAAACGCAACATGATATTATTTCTATTCCCATATTTCATTTATATAATCCAAAACTAAGTTACAAAATTAATTTTATATTTTAAAAATTATTTGAGCAATATATTGATAAATACTGGAAAGTTACTGTTTCGGATGAAACATTAGATTTCGAAAAAACGATGCCGAAATATAAAGTATATGAGAGTTGAAAATAGGCTCTGTATATAATAGTGGGGGCACACACTTGCAATATAAATCACTACGCATATATAATACAGATAATACACTAGCAAAATAAATCACTTCATTACTCAAAAAAATGTAGCAGTTTTTTATATTTTATTTATTTTCATGTTTATCGATCATAATAAAACTTTATGAAATAAAAGGTTTTAGAGTATGATAGTAGCATTGTAGATAATAGAAAACAATCTCTTAAATAATGCTATAATATCTTTTATAATATAAAATAAAGTTTGATACAAAAACAGTTAAAAAACAGTGAACACGCGAACAGTTAAAATCGTCTCCACAGGCAAAAAAAAAGCTAACAAATCTACTTTACAATCTAATTCATGCATCAAAGTTTGATACAAAAAGTGTGTAAAATCACTCCAATTTGTCCAAACATGAAAGGAACATCACATACTTTAAAATTCTTTCTCAAATGCGAGTAGGAAGACAGTGCAAGGCAGTGCTTCGAAGCCAGTCTGGAAAAAGATATCTGGAAAAAGTTCTGAAACTTCAAAGCCATCGGATGTATGAAAGATGTTCTGCTGAGTGGTTCTGAATACCTGAGCTTTGCTTAGATTTTCACACGTATTATTTAAAATGAGAAAACTCTAAGGCAGTTGCTTGCACAAAACTTGCTGTAGAATTCAAATCCTGCACCATTGGGTTCACAGCAAAGCTAAATTGGAATCACGAGTGCAATTCATTACCATACATATTTGAAATTAGAATGAAAATTCGAGAGGTTTATTTTATATATTTTATATCGGCGGCGGAAAGCGGTAAACATGGCTTGCATTTCAATGAGGCTTGAAGCTAAGAAACATGTCGGTCTCGCCGAAACCTGAAATTCTAAGCCTGCTCCAGTAATGCTTGAGACTCAAGTTATAATTACTCCAAGGTGTAATTTGCGAGCATTGTTCGGGAATGGTAATTTCGATATTACCGAGAGAGTAATTCATTTAAAAAAAGCTTCATAAAAAGTAATGGTTCAATTGTTGGTGGCAATATAGAGCAATCGAGTAGAGTAATAATCGTGTAGAGTAGAAATCGAGTAGAGTATTGATCGAGTAAAGTAATAATCTAATAAAGTTATAATCGAGTAGAGTAATAATAGAGTAGAGTAATATAATCAAGTAGAGTAATAATCAAGTAATCAAAGAGAGTAATAATAAAGTAGAGTAATAATTGCTTATTTTTCTTGCTCAAACTAAGAAAATAAATTACTTAAATATTCATTAGGCTCGGGTTTTATCCTAAGCCTGCATCAACATTAACTTTTTGCCATATTTATTTATATTCAAAGCTCCAGTAACCATAGTTACCACAGGTAGACAAGGGGTAATCTTAGGTATCACAATTATAGTTCGATTTCGTTGCGTTTACTGATTTAAATGATAAATGAGTGGAAGTGGTCAAGATTGCAAAATCACTCGTGAAACATTCAAGTAAGCCATATCTTTTATATGTAACGATATTAGCTGTCATGTTACCGAGACGAGTAATCACGATAGTGCAGGAAAAGTGATGGCGGGCTGATCGTTCTGTAGGTGATAGTATTGGCTGCCAAGTTACCGTTATAAACAATGACCTTACCGCCGTCTGCGTCTCATAACCATCCCCGTTATGTTCTCCTCATATTTGGCACCCAAGAAGCGATGCATGTTGCTTATATAGCAACTGGATTGTTACAGCGAGAACCACTGCTTACCAAGAAACGTTAGTAAACTAAGTATTATGGAAACGAAGCGAGAAATGTGTTTGGATTAACTTAGTACGTTAATTCAGCTCTAATTCGTAATTATGAAATCAATTTAGGACTTCCATCCAAAATGATACAGATTACTTTACTTCAGGGATTTCATTTATAGACCTTAAAAAAGGTCATATAAAACCCAATCCTATTAAATAATAAGTGATGTTTATTGCACTTGTTTGAATTTTTGCCGCAATATTTGTTTACTTCTTATTTTCCTATTAGTTAATGTAACTTATACATTGATGATCAAAAATTTCAATATATTTGTTTCATCGTCTCATCCACAAGCACATTTCTATTCTGATAATATCAGCACTTTACACGTGGAGTTCGAATAATTTTTCTACTATTCATTCCCATTATTCTAAACTCCAAGTTACCTTCGCCGCATTTGCAATTCAGTTCCAATTAATGATCATTTGCGCAAATTATAATACATGGTAACGCTATTAGCTGTTATAAACTGCATTCTTCCTCTCGATCAACTTCACAACTGATTTATATGCACAATACGCTTCAATTTATTCTCGTATACTCCAAATTTCGTTTTCGCTCACACAATTCGCTGTTTATTTCCGTGAAGCTAAGCAATTTACATTAAATTTTAAAATTAAATAAAAGTACCAGCGAAATAGTATTGGAAATTCTATTTTCGGTAGTCATGATAAAATAATCTGCAAAAATACGGTACGATTGAATTTATCTACATGAAAAATTTGTGCAGGTCTTTGTCACCAGATGATATAATTTTTGAGAAAAAAAATTAATCACGGATGTCAATCACTTCTGACGCTGATGGCTTACAAATGTCAGCCACGAGCCAGGACTTTCGAGCTTTATGAATTGAATTAAATAATTTTACAACTTAATCAACAAACTACATCCAAATTTTCACGCATTTTAAATCAGCTTCCACAATGGAAACACACTAACAACCTTCAAGCAGCTGAACAAAGTATTGCTGTTAACGAGTAAAATAATTATATAAAAATCCCAAATCCTTAAAACAAACATTCCAAACAACACTCACAACCATGAAAATTTTTCACAACCCCGAAAGCAACACACACATAATCATGAGGAAAAAACCCAAATTGCCATTCAAGTTATTATCATGCCCTTAAATAGATGCTTGACTTGTAGTGATTTGTTAATGTATGTTAATTGCTCTCATTTAACTTTGTAAATTGCTCTCATTTAAACCTTTACTCAGCTGACATTTTCAACAGTGATCTGTTCACATAATAGAAGCTACTGTCACGCTTAGTCAGGACTGAACGGTGCAACATGAGGCAGCATTTTACCTCAGAAGTATCGCCAGGCATAACCTTCTTTATGAAGGAATTTGCACGGTAAAGCAGTGCAGGGCAACCTGAGCTTGCGAACGCAATTATGAAGTTTTTACAATAGTTGACAATGAAAATGTTGTACCTTGTCTTGTTGTGGATTTGCAGCCTACAGAGATGACACGAATGCTGTACTAATATTTTTACATTAAATCTTAAAAATAGGTTTAAATTTTGATTAAATCTCAAATTTAAAAATAAAATAAATTTCTTTCACATTTGCTCACTAGTGAAGTTAATTAATTTTACAATTTCATCTATGCAATTGCCAAGCCACAACTTTTCATGAGTTTTAATAAGTTTTATGAAAACATCGAACGCATCTCTGTATTCGTAATTGGGAATTATCTTAATTCATTGAGAGTTTTTACAAAAAAAAATTCGACAATTGATATATTTTCCCAATATAGATTTTACCGTGTGGTTGGTAATCCAAAATAGCGATGTCTATGCACCGTTTAAAATCCTACGCAAGTTTACATTGTGTTGTGTTTCATTTCAATGAATATTTAGTTAGTATATTATTTTCCGGCGGTATTAGCTTCATCAGAACTTTTAATGTCTAAGTGAAAACTGCAAACGTGCATAACCTGCGATTTAACGGCCAATACGTATACCCTTTACCCTTTCAATATACCTTCCTTTCAAGTCAGTATATAGTAGATTATTTATGCATTGGAGTTTCAAAGGGCAGATTTCATAGTAGGTAACAACAAATATCACAAAGAATATTGATTTACGTAAACTTGGAGAGTACAGAAGCGACTTTTTCTGTAATATAAGATCGAATAGTTCATTCAAACCCATTTTCGGAGGCAACATAACGTCTCTGATGACCATGCACTGCCAGAACGCAATATATGTGCAGGAGCTAAGCAGGTTAGAGAAGTTAAAGCTTTTAAGGAGCTGGTAATTAACAGTTTTTTCGGTGGGTACAGAGTCAAAGAGCTTGGCAAGAGCAATTGCCTCTCAAGAAGATATATCTTCTTCGTTGCTGTTTATTCTCAGTTTGATGTTGACTCTGAGCTTGCAATGGTGTGCTCAGTTCCCAGTTCCACATTTTTCTATGTGAACATACAAAAAATTTGAAACCGTAAAGCACAAAATGCAATATAACAACCCTCCATTAAGCACGAAACCCTCTTTCTAGCCGACGGAAAAAAACTCTCATTATCCCGAGCTCATTACTAATATAACGACAAAAATACAATCTCATATTCACAAAAAGTTCACAATTCCCCGAATAGCATCTCTCTGTGAAACTTTGTAGCAAAGTTACACGCAAGTCTATTAAAAGGATAATAATGAAAATATATGTGAAAATATTTATCCACGTCGAAGAGTCATCGAAATGTTTCAATGTCCACTATGCTAGTAATATAGAGAGAGCAAGCATACGGCGTGAAATGAAAAGGTGTTAAAACTTTGTTAAATCTTTGAACCGTTGGAGAAAGAATGCGTCTTGAATTAATTAATAAACTTATTCTTCCAAATAATTTGAAGTTGTCTCGATGTAGTTCACTTCTTTTGAGGTTTTAGTAATTTGAATCTAAATGAGTTATAGAGCGTGTCCTGTGGCTTTTTCTAGTTCTTAATATCAAGCTAACTAGAAGCCACTATTTAACTTGGTGCTTTTGTATGTTTAATTTTAATTAAACATCCAACATTAAATACTTAAATAAATTTAAAAATCAATTGTTCAAATTAATAATTCAAAATTATTTAAATAAATTTAAAAATCAAAAACCACTATCTATAAATTATATTCCAAGCAAATATTGTTGAGAGACAAGCAGTAATTATAAAGCCTAGTAGCAAATTGTTGAGACGTGAGCCAAAGAGATTTAGATGCCAAAAACTATGTTCTTTTGATTTATTTCCCACTAAAAAATGTGCAGAAATTGTCAAAACTATGCCCGTCAAAACCACCCCATAATCCGTACCTTCCATTAGCATGGAGGCAAAGGATGTGAGAACCAACAACTGTACAACTGTAGAATATTGCTAATAAAAAGAGTTGGAAGTGTCGCCGACTTTGTTTGGTTCTGTTTGCTCTCTAACACAAGCATAATGTTTGCAAACAGCTAAAGCTACAACATTTGAATTTGAAAGCAGCAGCTTTCATTTCTCAGCGGCGTACCCAAGAATTTATGGCCTGACTTCCCAGATTGCAGTTAAAATGACTGAATTTCACAGCCGCATTGCTTAGAAGGACTGACTGGTTGTAATACTAAGGTCTATACTTTGATCAAATTTCGCTTTGTTAGCGCCAGTTTATTGCATGAGTTAGTAAACAAAAGTGAACACCGAAGCTAGGCAGTTCGAATTGATGTAAATCCGAAGTCTCAATGTAAAAAATTTATGACAGCACAAAGATGTTGTGTAATAGAAGAACATATAGAAGTTGAAACATCTACAGAAGGAATGCAAACCTATCAAGCTCCATCCGTTGCTCTGAATCAGAAAACGTATTACAAACGATCAGGTTGTAAAAAAATTATGAAGCATACAACTTAAAGTTTGAATTGAGTCATGATAATGATTGAAAGCGAATCACATTTGTATTTTACCGATTATTTCACAGTCAAAGGACTGACTGGTTGTAATACTAAGGTCTATACTTTGATTGAATTTCGCTTTGTTAGCTCCAGTTTACTGAATGAGTTAGTAAACTAAGCGAACACCGAAGCAAGGCAGTTCGAATTGATGTAAATCAGAAGCCTCAATGGAAAAAATTTATGACACCACAAAGATGTTGAGTAATAAAATAACATTAGAAGTTGAAACATCTACAAAAGGGATGCAAACATATCAAGCTCCATCCGTTGCTCCGGATCAGAAAACTTATAACAAACGGTCAGGTTGTACACAAATTCAAGAAGTATATAACTTAAATTCTGGATCGAGTCATGATATTGATTAAAATTGAATCACATGTGCATTTTTCCGATTATTTCACAGTCAATGCTTCTCAGTTGATTAATTGGGCTTTCATCGTCCACGATTCATTGGCAATGATGGCGATAAAGCGCTTCTAGAAAGTTTAATTTTTCGTCTGTTCAACAGTTCCTTCCTTCTAACAGGAGCCGTATGCATGTTTGTGAAGATCTCCCGCCATCAAATGACGTTAAACAACATATATTTAACGTTTATCAATTAAAACAACGTTTAATTAAAGTTGATTTAAGGAAAGAACGTTTATTTCGGTTGATTAAACGTCGGATGTTTGGTGGGATCTGCACATGCATCAGCCGTCAGCCACCGGTGGTGCGCTAGCCGTAGTTCCGCTGATAACGCGCCCTCGGCAACGGCCCATCATGGCAGTCGCAAACAGCTGGCCCTATACTTTCAAAATAAGTTAAGAGATCGTAAGTTCATCAGCCAATCATTGACGGCCTTTCAAGCAATAGCCACCAATCATGGACAAGAAAATAGAGCGTAAGTACTTACGTTCACTTAGCGAGTTTTGAAGGTATGGCCCCTGCTCAGTGGCTGCGCGCTGCTGTGCGAGTATAATGGTGTTGATTTTGGGGGCAAACTTTCAAAATTCGCTAAGTGAACGTAAGTACTTACGCTCTATTTTCTTGTCTATGATTGGTGGACTTTGCTTGAAAGGCCGTCAATGATTGGCTGATGAACTTACGATCTCTTAACTATTTTTTGAAAGTATAGACCCAGGTGTGAAGTAACGCAGTAAAAATTTTGCTAAAAATTCGTAAATGCAGAATGAGAACCGAGGGAGTTCCAGTGTTCAATATGACAATGATACGAGACACAATTCAAAAAATACTCCATCGTCTTTATCAAGAACAAAATTGAAGTATTGGATATTGAATTTAAATTTACTATCAACATAAGAAGTAGCAGGGAATGAATATTAAAAGATAAACTTATATACTAAAAATTTTAAAAAAATCACGAACAAAAGGTGTTAGTCAAATAAATCTTCTGTTTAAAATTTTCAAGGCTCTTACAATCAAGGTTGAAGCTAAAACTCTGAACTCTCTTCCGCTGTTGGTGTGACATAAAAATTAGTCGATGTATTAAAATATTTCTAACAAACATTTTTTCCAATCTCAAAAATCAGAACATATGAAATTAATTTTACTTTGAGTGTACCGATGAACAACTTGACGACCTTCAGACCAATTAACTACGTAGAACAACAGAGAGACATGCGTAGGGGTCCAGTACGAATACTTAACAAAAATTCCATTAAAGTCAATCCCAATAGGCTTTGGTCGTCCTGAATAATACGTATGTAAGACAGCCTCCAGACCAATCACGGTAGCTGGCTTCCTCTGTCAAATTTGCAGCTCAATAATTCACGGAATTCAATGGAGTGCTGGCATGCCTTGGGAGAATTGGAATATCCTGAAGCAATATGGAGAAGTACTGCCTAGTTGTCTGAACATGCAAATTGGATGCAAAAATTGACGGTTAGGGGATTCAATGTATTCTGAACCTAATTTTTTTTGTAGCCTAATTTTACCTGAAGGGAAATTTTATATCATGAACAATGAATTCTCCATAGACGTTTATATACTTGAAGGCATATGTAACGGATGAAAAACAATTAAATAGATTGCCTTAATCTCANATGATCCATAATATTGGAGCAATCATGAGCAATCCGAACGTCGCATTCAGTATCAATACATGCAAGAAGGAACGAGTATTTATTCGAAGCCTCGCTTTAATTCTGTTATAAATAAATTTATTGTACCCAGGGGCACAAAAGTTGAACGAAGGCGTTCAGCCATAAATAATTGACTGAAAGCCTGAAATCATTTTTGAAGAAGTTGATAAACTATGCTTATTTTTAATTCATTCTACTCTTATAAGGCCAATTTTGAGTTGAAAAACATTTTGCTAGTGTCACACATTTCTTCAATGGAAAATTTTATTTCGCAGCTTGAAATAGGAACAAACGAACAAAAAACTTATGAGACACCGTAAAATTTTTCACCCCATGACATTGCTGCAAGTTCAAAAAATCAAAATAAAGCCTACGAAATCATTCTTAGTCACAAACTCATTTCATCGATGACGTATCCTAGCAAATCACATCCAACTGAATCTTGGACACAAAATCTGGAGACACCAGATCTGGAGACACCAGATCTGGAGACATCAGATCTGGAGACACTAGATCTGGAGGCACCAGATTGAAGGTTACGATAGGGAAGCTTTTACGGACCAAATAAGCCATTACGGCGCGCCCTGCAAACGAGACTGAATGCTACTGTACTCAGACACATGACAGAGGCAATGTCAAAATAGCGATGCACTCTTTTCCCTTGCGTAGGTCAGCGCGACTCAGTTTGGAACGTATCAGTGCTACGTCCGCTCACATCTCCTGCTCTGGGTCAATATTTTGACGAAATGACACACTAAATTTTCCGAGTACGTGTTTCCCGAATGGGTTCCGCACTCCGGCTTGAAATGTGTCCTAAAATCAAGATCTGGAGACACCAGATCTGGAGACACCAGATCTGGAGACACCAGATCTGAAGACACCAGATCTGAAGACACCAGATCTGGATACACTAGATCTGGAGACACTAGATCTGGAGACACCAGATCTGGAGGCACCAGATCTGGTGACACTAGATCTGGAGACACTAGATCTGGTGACACTAGATCTGGAGGCACTAGATCTGGTGTCACCAGATCTGGAGACACCAGATCTGTAGACACCAGATCTGTAGGCACCAGATCTGTAGACACAAGATCTGTAGACACCAGATCTGGAGGCACTAGATCTGGTGACACCAGATCTGGAGACACCAGATCTGGAGACACCAGATCTGGAGACACCAGATCTGGAGACACTAGACACATCCAACTGAATCTTGGACACAAAATCTGGAGACACCAGATCTGGAGACACCAGATCTGGAGACATCAGATCTGGAGACACTAGATCTGGAGGCACCAGATTGAAGGTTACGATAGGGAAGCTTTTACGGACCAAATAAGCCATTACGGCGCGCCCTGCAAACGAGACTGAATGCTACTGTACTCAAACACATGACAGAGGCCTTGTCCAGATATCGATGCACCATTCACCCTAGCGTAGGTTATCGTGACTCAGTTTGGAACGTATCAGTGCTACGTCCGCTCACATCTCCTGCTCTGGGTCAATATTTTGACGAAATGACACACTAAATTTTCCGAGTACGTGTTTCCCGAATGGGTTCCACACTCCGGCTCGAAATGTGTCCTAAAATCGAGAAATTTCGTGCATGATCATGTTTCTTGTTTATTTCGGTGGCTGTAGTTTATGTTATTTCCCTTTCACATGGTCGTTCTGCTTTTACATTACGTAGAAAACAGAATTCAAGTTAAAATCTAGGTACGAAAAATCGGAGTGGATAAGTTATTTTTTGATGGAGATAATCCATTTCAGAATGGATTAACACATAATTTGTAGGAGTAATAATTTTGTTTCAAAATTTTGGTGCTCGCAATGATTGGAGTGACCTCAGCGTTAATGTTTTTGACACATCTAAAGTGATGTTTATTCGTTATTGAATAAGCGAGTTTAAAATACGAATAAAGCGTTTTAGAATATGGTTGGCTTCAATTATTCGTTTGGAAACAAAGATATCATTCGTGTTGAAGAATCGCACAGCCTCCTTTCAGATACATTCTTTTAATTGGGAGGCACATTTTTCTGGAGTCAGATTGGTTCCATCAATTCAGCTTAATCACATCAACACTGCATCATTAATATATACACTGATAATAATATTACATTTACATGTATGATAATATAATCTAAATTGCTCTCAAATAATATGTGTGCCCAGTGAAACTCTTTGCCTTGGTTACATCATACAAATCGAGAACAAAATATGGAGACCACAGTTATTTATTATACGGCTCAGGATGCTTTTCAGGAATACATCTCTCCGTGTGGAACTTTACTCATCATTAAAATATACTATCCTAATACGCAGCTGTACTCCACTCAGCATTCAAATATCAAGTTATAATACTTGGCTTTGCTTCACTCACAACTCAAATCCAAAGTCAACACCAAACAAAAGCTTCAAATTTTGTAAAGAAGAGAGTCATTTGAGTTACCTAAAGTTTTGCCAAAACAACATTTGTGCTCAATATTCTATTCAGAAATTTTCAAAATTATAGAAAGTCAATACTAAAAACAAAATTGGTGTCTGAGTTTATTTAAAATCTTGGTCTGATTCCAAAGTCGTTCCAGAGAAAAGAACTTCTTGACAAAAAAAACTACTTCTTTGAAAGTTGAGTCTCTTCCAATGCAAGGCATAAGCGTAGATAAAAACTCAGTCGACGTTCACTGATGTCCTTTGAAAGAATAATCTATGTGCATTGTTAAAGAATTTTCGAATATAACTGGAAAATCTTTACAAAAAATATCAACGGAAGAAACTAAATAATATTGGACACTGGTGGAAATTCGTGTATTAAACCAGTGTCAAATATTGCAAATGCTGGAAATTCGTACGTTAAACCAGTGTCCAATATTGGAAAAGGTGAAAATTCGTATATTAAACCAGTGTCCAATATTGGAATGGTGGAAATCGTATATTAAACCTGTGTCCAATATTGGAAAAGGTGAAAATTCGTATATTAAACCAGTGTCCAATATTGGAATGGTGGAAATCGTATATTAAACCAGTGTCCAATATTGGAATGGTGGAAATCGTATATTAAACCTGTGTCCAATCTAATTCGTATATAAAACAGCCACATTATCTAAAAATCGGTACTCTTCCAGGCTCAGAAGGATCATAGCCAAGGATTCTGTGCCCGAAAGTATGGCATTTTTAATGACGACTTCGAGTTCGATGCCAATAGTGAATATATCAAAGCTCCATTTAAGCTGCCAACAAGAAGGGCTTACCTCTTAACGTACTGTTCGTGAGTATCTTCAGAAACGATGCTGGATCCATGATGGGATTTTGTAGCGATGGTGGCGCAGGAGGATGAGCTTTTACGTTATCTTCTTGTATCAAAAGATCACTGAAATACGCTTCCAGACAACCGTCGAAAGTCCATAACACGCTCGGGAAATCTATTGATGCGCCTACTTTAGCCGGGCTACTTTTGAAATGATGTCATTTTATTGGAGAACTTCGACTAAAAAATTCGAACTAAAGCCAGGAATTACAGTTAATCTTTTTGGCTGTTACCGTTTCAAATTTTTCTGATGCGATTTCCCACTACAAACTGATATTCGCAATTCCTATTAACTACATCCTATAAGAATTTTAGTAAATTCAATTAGTATCATAAAATCAGTACACAACTGACGAAATTCCTACAGTCTCTCTTCTTGATGAATAGTGAAATATGGACCGTATATCTTCAGATGTACACATAATTTTATGTTTTTTTAATTCTCCATTTATTACTTCATTTACAAATAGAGATCACAAATCAGAGTACAATATTTCTTCTCATCATGGGTTGTAGCACACACGCTCCCACGGTTGATTTCTCAAGCTCAGCGAAGGCCATGAAATAACATGCCGTGATTCCGAGACCGCTTATTCAAATTCATTGAACCAACGAATTTCAATTCAGATCTATAACGTAGATTGAAAATTTTTGTATGGAAATTGTGTTAAACAATGAAATTTATTTATGAAAATATTGTCAATTCTCTTAATCATCTAATGGATTTCGTTGAGCCGAGCTTTTCTCAAGAATTTTTCACAGCTTCTACCAGATAATTCAATAGTGAAATTTGCATTTAAGTTATCAGCTCCTATTGCTCCTGCCTCAAAATAACCCCAACAAGGCAAATAGTAAACTAAATTACGCAAAAAAATGGAGGCGTAGTCGCTGGTAATTCTGTTAGACTTATTCAGTTTTGGGTGCTTTTGAAAAATCTCTCTCTAGCGTAAGCTTTATGGATAAAAACTTCAGAGGAAAACCTAATCAATTATCTAGATTAACTTACAGATTCAAATAAAAACAAACCATTCAAATCTTCAGCCGCATCTTCCAAATAATTGAGCTATATATGAAGAGAAAATTACTAAACAAATTCTAGTTTATCGTTCGGTCGACGTCAAATTGAAAGTGGAGTGGATGAAATCCATTGATATATGAGTGGATGAATGAAATCTGAGTGGATATGGATGAAATCCATCCATATGATATGTCCATCCATGGAGTGAATGAAATCCATAAATATTATTATCTACCTTAAATCCTCTTGGTTATACTATTTGAATAATTTCTCAATAATAATTGTGATAATAATAATAATATTTGTAATGATGACGAATGATTGTAAAGTAATAATGACGAAAATGTAATTGTAAAGTAATGAGTAAGTAAACGGAGAATATCAAATTTCTAAACATCGATTCGATACAATATCAAAAACTTTAAAAATTAGTTCTACTACACAACAGCGGAAAAAACCTACGTTCTAAATAGAAAAAAAAGTACACTGAAGAATTTGCACTAATATTTTTATTAATTAGGCTGAAGCATTTCCCATCAATAGGCTATCCGCTCGTCCAAACTAGGCTCATAGGCATAAATTAGGTCATGTTTTGAACAATTTTTCAATTCAACCTATTTAACGACCAGCCATAGAAAAATTCAAAATCATTTACCACTCAATTTTTTCCATTATTCACAAAATTGTTAGTTACAATATAAGCCTACTTGAATATATACTGAATAACACTTGGCTCACGGCATTGATAAACTAAACTAACTGAAGTTGTCGGCTCGTTTCGAATCACTGTTAAGAGGTTTGAGATCATTTATCTACAAAATTTTAGAGGACTTTTTAGTGCCGCGAATGATGTCTAATTTCTTATGGAGTATTTGCAATAGTTTATTATATATTTCATTATTATTATTTAGATATTATATAAATGTATAAGTAGAGATTAGAATAATATCTACTCAGAATGAATGAATTAATGAACAATTGACTAATTTATATTTCCGAAAACCGACAATTTCTCGTCAGTTCCTTCCTTCCCAAAACTCAGGAGTAATTGCTCTTTGAAATGCCCACAAACCTGCATAGAATTGCACTTGATCATCCCAAATAACGCAAATAACACTCATTGGCAAAGAGACACGCCTTTTAATTCATCAATTCAATTATTTTCACCACTTTTTACATTAGACAACACGAGTATCTCGTAAGCACCGGTCCCACTTCATTGCACTTTCCCTCCTACGCAACATTGTCAGACATAAGCGTGAAAAATATAACTCAGTACTCACTGCAGTGAGTAACAGAGAGCGCATTTCCTCGTCGACGAAAACGTGAAGTCACGGAAGGACGGACATGGCACAATAGCACCTTTTTTCATAAATGAGAAAATGCGCTGAAAACGATGTGACCGGCGTTGTATTCGCTGGCCGCCCATGAAAATAAACTATTTCGCCGTTATTTTTACGGGTTTATTGTGTTAAATTGTAACAAAAACGGCGACACGGTGTTTTTCCCATTCCGGCTGGCCACTGAAATGCCAATAAAACCGATTTGCGGCGATTTTTCGGACAGTGAAGCACATGCTCGAGGGCAGCCGAGTCTGAGGCACCGGGCGACCGAAGAGCGTCTTGTTCTGAACTGCCGACCTGACCGTTGCCGTCGCAAGACTGGATTGATAACCTTAGCGGACCAATAGATTCAACAAAAGTTCGACATTCTGTTGAACCAGGCGTCATTCAACTGAATTAGATGTGTCTCGGTTGATGACCTGGCATAAGGTTAACCGTTTTGGTCAGAAGTTTCGAGAACACGTAGATGTTGAAAATTATTGAATTTGAAATCACTCCCGAATGCTAAACTATTGCTGTCCGGCGAAAACATAAGTGATTGGACGAAGCCATGCACGTCCAACTACGAAGAAATTGCATATCAAACAGTGCTAGCTAAATATGGTACAGTTGTGTATACATATTGAACACTAATTATGTCAGAATGTTTCATGGTGAAAATTTCCATGGATAACAAATCAAAATCTAACGAAAAGATTTCCATAATTACTCCAGATTTTTAGGTTTGTTAAAAAAATCACAGTCGGAAGAAGGGTCATTAAATAGATTTATTTTTTGGCCGGAATTCACTGCACAAGGATTTAATTACAAATGATAATCGAATGACCAGGGTTGACGGCAATACGGTTATAGGCATAAGTAAGTCATGCAATCGCCGTACTCATCATGCCATATTAACTGGCGATTGACTTAGCATATTATTTTTTCATATTTATGCTTTCCATATTATTTAAGATTAGTTCGAACATTCTGCGTTTACACCTTTAGACCTCACTAGATGCAACTGATGGGCAATAAAACTTTAACAAAATCTTATAACTGCAAGTATCAAAAATGGGAGACAGATTAATTAAGACAGCTTATCAAGACATTACTATAGTGTTCACATTAGAACACATCGGTCAGCTAGCTATTGTTTCTAATTTTCATGCTGGAACCAACATTTGCTGAATAATTAGAATTTATTATGACCCCTAAACCTCGATGTTCAATATCATCTGTAGGCTTACATACTCTAGTGACCGCCTGTGTGATAGCCTTACGAGGCCGTTTTGCTATAGATTATATTTAACTGTAGCAAAACATTCTCTGAAATTTATTCTCAACTAATAATCATTGTCAGTAGTCATTATTTCGTTAATATCAATGCATTTTCCTTCCCCCAAACAAAGGCTAGCAGTAGCCATATTTTTCTGCGATATGTTTAAACTGTGCAATTTGCGCAGTGCAGGAGATTACACATGTTCATGATTAGCTGAGAATATGAGAGCTGAATCATTTATAATTTCATTCGCATATTATTCTTCCCGTGGCATTACACAGCAATTCGAAATGTTTTTTCAGCATAAACATAAAGATTATTGTGCTCATTAAACTAAAATGGACATGTAGCGTTGGAATTTCAAAATATTTCAGCTGTCCACGATCGCGATCGTACGCAGGAATAATATACCTTTAAATTTTTCTTTTTAAAGACAACACTTCTAAAGAATCCAGTGTCTCCAATGTTACACATGTACAATGAATTTTAACTTTATTTTCGAATATTAAAAAATAATTTTTAATTTTTTTTGTTTATATAAAAGTTATATTTTCAAAATTATTTATTCTGTCAATTGATTTATGTATAGTCTCCGACTTTACGCAAGTCAGCGAAATTTCAGATAGATTGGGCAGGTAGAAGTGTGTTAAATATCGATTATAAGATTTGTGGCAGACAGACAAACAAACAACAAGAAGTGAAGTTAAAGAGAAATGTTGTAAAAAAAGGCTGGATTACTTAGAAACCTGATTTTGGTAAATGTAAGTTCTAGCCACTTAATATATTTTGCTTTATTTTCAGTGAAATAGAAGCATGCATAAATTTTTCGCGTTTTTTTCAATCATTCGAGCATTATTTAATAATTTATAATCAGTGTTTATTTAGAACTCCAGCGTATAATATTCTCGTAACCTGCGTACTCATTTATAAATCGTGTGGTTTGACTAAAATTTCTCATATGAGGATTGTGTGATGCCATGAAACATCATACAAATAATATTTATAGGCACTAATGAGCCTAATCTGGTGTCAATTATTATTAACAAATAATAATAATTCAGGTGGCAGTTTCATCGTAACGTGAAGCTTGATATCTGGCAGCAACGTTCGAGAGAGATTTTATTTTCTTTTTTCACGTAAGAGTGTCGGGTAAATTAGTTAATTTCAAGTATCGTTGAAATACTTAGCAAAAAATTAGGTAACATCTGGAAAATATGATATTGAAGTTTTACATTCTGTCCAGTCGCTAATATCAACAGTTGAAAAGTTGCCAGAAAGTGGTCAGCAAAAATATCAGTCATGTCGACCTTAATTAAACTCCTATTCGTAAAGAGTTGAAATTTGAAATATCCTACAATATTATGGTGAATTTATATCACTTGTTTGCTTAAATCGCAAATTAACTAAGAATTTAAAAGCAAAGAAAAGTATACAAAAATTAAATTAATAAAAATGAATACATTGAAAGCACAGAACGAAATTAAGAACCTAAATTTACAAATAATAGACGGAGCAAAAAAAGAACTATCTATTAACAATTTCAAGGGGATAGGAGCTAGCAGCTGAATTCATACTGGGCCTAAGTTTAAAGATGTACAGTGATTCTAAAATACGCAAATCCGAAGTCCCGGAGGTGGAAGCTAACACCCTAAAGTCACTGTCAGAAACGGGGATATCACACTGCTCGGCGTGAGCACGCACAAATTATTCTTGTTAAAATTGAATTGTTAATTGTTAATAGATAGTTCTTTTTTTTGCTCCATCTATTACTTGTAAATTTAGGTTTTTAATTTCGTTCTGTGCTTTCAATGTATTAATTTATGACTCCTGATTTGTGATTCTACGAACTGACGATGGAGCTGGTCTCCGACACGTTTTCTATAAAGATATGAATTTTTGTGGACTTTTCTTTGCCTTTAAATTCTTAATATTATGGTGAGGGTATAAGTTTCGAGTAAATATAAAAATTCGCTTGTTGTCTCTTTGTTCAAAGTAGAATTGATCCTTTATATCTTATATCATATAACATTATCTTTGAATTTGAAGGACCAATAATCTGCATTTTTTATCACAAATACAATCTCTAACCATGAAATAACCAATGTCATATATAATGCAGCAAGTTTAAACATCAATAAACCTGTTCTTAATCTCAATGAAAAGGTTAGTTTCCTAATATGTATTAAGTATATTGAATATATTTGTTCGAGGTTTTGTGACACTTAACACAAATATTTATCATTAAATGACGGTTTTCTAGGCTTGAAAGTATCATATTGTTTTAGTTCTTGTATTCGTTGTTGCTCGATTTACTGGAAAAAATCCCAAATTGCACACTTGACTAGTTAACTCGAATGCTTAGAGCGTGTTTTTAAAACTTAGGTTATACCTTCAAACTGCAATTTTGTTTCCAAAATTAAGTTTTCCTGTTGTTCTCTGCCCCACAACCAATGTCATCGTAGCCCAAACACCGAAAACAGTGAAATGGCAAATTGTGAATTATTACTAACTATTAATAAAATGGTGAAGAACTGTTGAAATTTCATCTAAGCTCGTGTAAAATTCATTTTGTCTCCTTAAAAAATCAGCAGTAGTTTTCGACCCTTTATTTTTACTGAACCATTTTTCATATCATGGAAAGAAGAGAGTACATGGCGGAAAAATATGATGGACAGATGGAAAAAAGGTAATCATCTCTGAGTAGCTAATCAAAATATGTGGAATGCGTTGAATATGCAAAGCTTTTATATTTTCTTTTGTTGTATAGTGTTTGACGATACCGGATGGTGAATGATTATACAAGTTTGACCTTTGATACAGCATTTGTTGAGCTACTGTAGAAGCATTGCCTTCACCAGAAGCCAAGCCCTGAATGCTGCAAAAAATCATAGAAAAATCAAAGCTTGTTTTTCATACAATCAGAGAAATAAGGGGATTATGTTCTAAAATTGTTTGCCTTTGTACGGGCCATCCTAACCAAATTTGGCCAGGCAAACGGGCCTGTCATTGCTACGCACATAAAGTATTTCACAATTTAAACATAACAACCCGGTAATTTTTCCGAGTGTACCTGTTGGTCAACTGCATAATTGCACCGAAATTTATTGTCGTGTTGCGATGATAAAACAGGACATGGCTTGCCACGCACCCGACAAATAGCCTCGCTTAATAGCTCTGTGCAAGCTATTGGCAGTCCTGATGAAGCCCATAGCTCTGGCTCGGTACCAATTTAGATTGATCTTCCTTCACGGTTTGTTATTAGACAACCTGTTAATGTACACGCTTGTTTTATGCTCTATAATAACGCAATGATTGCGGTTTCTTTCATCGTGATTAATTAATTTTGCATCCTCACAATGGCGACTATTTTCTAGTTAATAAAATCAGCCTGTTATGATCATGTCTGGCTGTTTTGAGCCAACATTCAAGCATTCATTCACACATTTACAATTCATCAATTTTTTGAAAAACCATTGTTGCTCACGGAAAAAGCTTTAATGTTTTCGATTTTTTCAAATAGTAAATAGCAGTAATTTTTTCAAAGAATCACCGAAAACCATGGTTTTTGTTTGAAAATCATGGTTTTTGTTTAAAAACCATGGTTTTCAAACAGAAAATGCACTTTACTGCGTCATTTACCAGACACTGCAGCGGATAGCGCGCCAATTAAACGAAAATATCACATTCATTTGGGCAAAAGCATCACATTGTGCAACGTATTTAAGGTCTCAGTAAAATTTTACGTCAGGTCAGCCACAAGTTATACATGAAGAGCATCTTACTTCATGCAAGTACATTTTGTATCTACGCAGATGAACTATGATCATGCGGAAAAATTGTTCTTGTGTCAGCATTATAAATTTTTACTACTGCAGAGCTCTTACCTCTATGTGTTACGTGAATATTGTGCCTATGCATGAAGCTAAAAAAATTAGGTGTTTTATGGCATTCCTTCTTCCATCAAATGATTTGCAAACCTGTAAACAACAATATTACGCCATTAATACCTTATGTGCATTTCATCGTACTAACGGAAATTAATTCGTGATCATGCCACAACAACCAAAAAATATAACACAGTACTCACTGCAGTGAGTGACAGAGAGCGCATTTTCTCGTCGACGAAAACTTGAAGTCACGGACGGACAGACAGACGGACGGACAGACGGACATGGCGAGCACAATAGTGTATTTTTCCATAAATGAGAAAATGCGCTAAAAATGCTGAAAAACTTGAACGGTAGAGCGCGTGTCACCTAATTTCGCACTGATGCGCAAGAGAAAAGGACTGGTCGAGCCGAGTCATACCGAGCTGCTATTCCAACCCAGTGCCGAAGCGGACATAGAGAGGCTGATTTGTGTGCTCACCAAGTCCATTGAAGGATGAAATGTATTTCTTTATGTACAATTGATGTTATGAACGTTAGAGTCCATAAAACCTTTAAGTAAGTTTTAGTTAGAAATATTGTTCAAGCTTTAGCTCTAAGTGTATTAACACACGTAAAAGATCTGTGTGTCTGTGGAACCAACAGTTTTGTGCTATTCGAATTTACTGCAAAACTTATATACCAACGCAGGACGAGGTGATTGGGTGGATTGCTTGTACAATTATTAGCTCAAAACCAAACAAAATGTTTAATAAATAAAATTTTTCCTATTGAATTATTCCGTTTTCTAATACCATCTGCTCCTGTTTTCTGATGAGTATTTTGATTTACTAACTAATTTTCTTCGCAATCCATAAAGTCGTACGTCATGCGTTTGATTCATGACCAAAGGCCGTACTACCTAAGTACAGGTTGCGTCCAAGGTAGACGTAGCGGCTGATTCTCGTCTGTGATTGGTGGGTTTGACTTGAGACCCCGTTACTGATTGGCTTCTGAAGTTACGAACTCGTAACTATTTTTGATTTGAATGGCCTCGAAGATTTAATTTCCGGTTGCCCAGAACATGCCTGCTTAAAATTTTTTGAAATTCTTGATTTTTCGTTCATATTTTACAGTTGAGTGCAAAAGCACTTTACTTCATTCAAATGCTGTTATTATTTTCAACATTATATTATTAATTATTATCAATATTATATATTTATATATATTATTAATATCATTTTAAAGAATCTTACAATTGAATAAAATTTAGTCTAATTACGCATTTTTCAAATTAAGTTAAAAATCAAAACTTATTTTTTATTTTAACTGATACTATAATTTAGATACATCGAGTTTAAGCAAATTTGTTCAAGTCTGCAGCTTGAAGTTCAAACTTCCAACTGCAGACATATAACTCAGGAAATGAAATGCAGATCAGATTACTCCTTCAGTAAAATTTATCCAGCGGAGCAAGCTGCAAATACGAAAAATCGTTCGAATTGAACTCTACCCCAGAATCTGTCAGAAATTAGACATCAGTGCTTATGTGTGAAAACGATAACGCGTCTTATTGATGATCTTTTCATACTAATAGATGTTCTGTGCCGATACCCATGACTATTTTACCTTGAGGATAACAGAATATACGTGGTGATTATGAGTGAGAATTGCAAAATCGACCAACCAGCAAACACAGAAACGAAAAAAAAATTTCAAAAATTCAAACGCTTAACTTCTATCTAAAAGGTAAGAAGCAAAAAAATATGATTTGATATCAATATCTGGCATAACAACTCCCTAAAACCATCTGAAAATAGAACAAATTTTTAAATTTCACTATTCAATTGTATTGTAAAATCAAAGAAAACCCATTATGATAATCTCTTTTCTCGGGATATTAACGCTTTTCTCTCGGCCTCACACGCCAGCCCTTCCATAGTGCCGAGTGACACTTAGGATTTCATAAGTCTTGCCTTAAACGAAGAACTTTACAATATCAGAGACAACTGGCTCGTGCTCACAAAATTTTTTTTATCAAAATATAATTTTTAAACTGATTTACTCAAGTCGGTACTTCAGTTAATTAAAATTACACGTGAATAGACAGACAGCGCAGAAACATCAAGAGAATACATACGATCAAACAGAATTTAATTGAAGGCTTTCAACAGCTTATACAAAGTTAAAAGCTGATAGGGCTAATAGCTCTTCAACTTTCATCTTCAAAAGGTTCATCAGGTTAATATTTACCGGCTGTTATTAACTTCTAAAGGCATTGGCAGCATAAACAGGTCATAAATAAAAACTAATTTAATATATCCTACGTAGATCACAAACATTATAAATAATTTATATCATGTACTATTATCTTGAATTTATCATTACAACGGAATCTCCATGACTGAATGATAATATAATATTTATATGTGTGTGTAAGATCGGTAGAGTCTGAAAGTAGTTCAATTTTATGTTGCATAGAAAATACTGATTTGCCGCTTTTGTACGAATTCTTGTCTTTACGAGTCTCTTCAAATATTAAAAGTGTTAAAGCTATAGTGCCCAATGCCAACACTAGCAACACCGTCGAATTTTCGCTAGTGTTTATTATATAATACAGTATTCCATAATGCTAATAAAGCCTAATAGTTTTTCATAACACTGCTAAATCCAAAAAATAGGCTGTTTTATTTTAAAAGAGATAATACTTTCGAGACTGAAACCAAGCCACTAGGTACGAATAGCATTGATGACGATAAATGTATCCGAGGACTGCGATGAAAGGGTTTAATTGTGCTGACGAAACCAAAAGTGACCGGGGGCGCAGCCGTAGGCCAAAAATTTTACTCTTAAATAAGCCCTGGAGCCAACACCTAGCTTCACCATGCATTAACTCAGCCACAGAACTAGAAGCCGCAGACTACGCTTGAACTCCGTGTTTCAGACAAGCCACACACTGCCGAAAGATAATAGCGCCGTAGGTCTTCAGCCAATGCTTAAGCATGCTTTCTCATAAGCAGGCAGTTCCCCATCCGGCTGTACCTACTCCGGCCTAATCTCTTCTGGCCTAACCTATTCACCCTGTCCCGGCTCACAACCTTCTTGCAGCCAATGACAGGCTTTACCAGCACACTTGGACCGCCTTTCTAACTTCTTGCACCCAATGAGGTTAGGTTAGGTCCGCTCAGGTTTGTTTTGGGTGGAGAAAGGTTGCAGCTCATATAGGTTAGGCCTGAAGAGGTTTGGCCAGATGCAGTAAGACCATGTTTACCTTTTGCAAGCTTATTTAGTGGCTGTGTACATCCGGCGCTATGGCTTTGAGCACTCGACTTCATAGGCCGTTATGCACTCTAGCGTTCTTACCTATGGAAAGGAATATGAACTAAGTGTGAAGTATGGCAAAGCTGGTCTCCGGCATGCGCCCCAAGACCAAGTGACCCATGCCAAGTGACAGAAAATATTGCAACGATTTCACTAAACTTTGAACTTTTACACGAGCGTTGCTTACTTATTTTTAAAAGTCATTAATCTGATAAATTAGTTGTCGCGCGAACATTTATCTCCAACTCCGGTTTAGAAACAAGATAGAACTGGGCCCACTCTAATGACTGACTCATGAATCAATTTGTCGCAGTCACTCATTGTACACCAATATTTCATTCATATTGCATGCATAATTTTTCAGAGCTCATGACAAATTCTCCATCTCATTTTTCTGTTTGTGTTAGAGGCATCTGTAAAGATTGATCTGACAATGCGGTAATAAAGGTTTTTTAGACACTCAGAGGCTAGGGAGAGGCTGGAGTAAGCTGTGATTCAAGTTTATTGTTTACTGGTACAGGGCTGGTGTTGAACTGACAAGGAGCAAAACGGATATGACAAAGTTAACACAAAAAAATGAACTGTTTCTCAAGTGGTCTTATGCAAGAAGTCAGGCGGGATGTTGCTACACATCCAATACCTACAATTACAGGGTCCTGCATTTCAGGTTGCACTAGCTGCCTAGCAGTTCGGCAGATGGCACTCGTCGCCACTCGACGCACACGATATAGACTCTTAAAAAAGTATCCCCTCAAAATAATTTTCTCCGATCAACAAAGAAAATTACTAACGATGGGTTCCTATCTTGTTTCAACCAGGCAAATATTGAGCGCTGCAGTATCTGCCAAGTTATCATTTTAAGCACATTATGGCATTCCTTGATTTAGGTGACAGATACGTTGTGATATTACACAATAAAGTTAAGAGAAAAATTTTTTTAGTCCAGTGCCCCAGTATATTTCATTACGTTCACATGAACGATTTTGTAATGCACATTCTAATTTTTTTTATTTCCTCATCTATTTCCTACATAAATTGTCTAGTAAATGCAATAGTAAGTAAATTAAATAGAATAGTGAATTATAGTATTACAGTAGCAACCAATAGTAATGCAATAGGAAGCAATAGTAATACAATAACAAGCGTTAGTAATACAATAGCAGGTAATTTTAATAAAATGAGAAGCAATAGTAACACAATAGCAAACAATAGTAATACGATAGTAAGCAACAGTAATAGAATAGCGAGCAATGATATTACAATATTGAGCTATAGTAAATCAATAGTGAGTAATTATTTTATATGATAGTAAGCATTAAAGTTCAGCACTCACCGTTTGCCAGCTGCTCGCCGAGCGGTATGAGGAGAGGAAGGAGCACGTTTGCCGCCATGTCTTCAGTCACTTCGTTGTTCACAAAAGAAATTCACCACCAGCTATCAAATTTCAATTCAAATGAAATCGGATCAAACCTTTTTCAAAAGTCGTCGGCATCAAACGTGCCGAGTAGAATTGTATTTTGATTCTCGCGAAGCCTGACAAGAAAGAGAAAAATAATGTTATTCATATGTCGAATGAAAATTACATAGGTATAGATAGCATTGTCGGTTAGATTGATATTCAATGAATTTCTGAATTTATTATTGTAAACTGGATAAAATTAATATGGAAATTTTTAGAAAACTTGTACAAAAATTTGCTCCGTAAAGTTATTTCCCAAACCATTACTTCTAATAAGTTAACTTTAAATACCCAAACTGATATCTACGAGCAATAGAAAATTATATTCATTATGCTCAATAACAATGACAAATTGAATAAACGATAGTGCATTATTCAAATCATGAGCATCGGCTATTCATCGAAGGACTTTCCCCACGTTTCGTTTCCAGACGTTCAGTATATCATGTTTCGTTGCCGAGAAATACAATTCCACGAGCAGCACTGCTTCTTTCTTCCAATAACAATGCACGCAAAAGTTACTCGACGTAATATAATATAATATAATATGTAGTCGTAGCAAATGAATTATTCAGCATATTTCAGGGACGCATCAATAATGCTCACCGCGTCATTGAAATTGACTCAAAATAGATCAGACGCGAGACCGAAACTCTTCGGAGTATTCGCCTACGATTTAAGTATCTATTTGTAATATGGATTTGCACATGTTAGTATTCAAAACTCTACGGAACATTTGCCTAAGATTTAAGTAACTATTTATCTGATGATATAAACTCATTTTCACTTAATTGAAAGCTGCCTAATTATAGTAGAAAATTTGTGCGAATTAGAGCTTCAGAGTTTATCTACTAAATAAATATAAAATAAATCTACTAAATATCTACTAAATAAATATCTACTGAGATTTGATAGTTCGACTAGAATCGTCAAATTTTTTCAGTAGTAATTTTTAAACTGATGCAGGTTAAGAGACGTTAGGTTAAGTGACGCCTGAGTCAGTAATCATATACTCTCATTTAGAAAGCAGCTCCAATTTGTAAATGTGATATTGAACTTAGGGGAAATTTTAAATTTCATCACAAATAAATAAATTCCTAATCAAACTTAAGTTCTCTCTGTTAATTTAACCTCTTTGATTTTAATTCAAATAAATATATCGAACCCAATATCCTCATATCTCAACGCGATATGCATTTTAGATACGTATGCTTCGCAAAGTTCCTATGCATATACAATATACATATATTCTATGCATATATGGTTCCAACGCACTAACAAACAAACAAATTTTCGAAAGAAAATTCGGAATGCAAAATCACAAAAATCAGAACAGAAAACATTAGCCAGAACAAGCTTGACAGATACTACCGATTCTTGTCAGCTCGCAAAAAGGACTCACATGTTTTAATTGAATGCTTATGTTACACTTTCGAGTGAAAAAATAATATCCTAAACGCTTTCCTTCCAATCTATTGCTATTTGAATTTCAACTGAAAGCACAGCTAGTAGAAAGCGAGTTGAATTTCTGTGAATAATCAGGTGCACCGCAAGCAGCGTCGGCCGCCCTGCCAAAGTCTTTAAACTCGTCAGCTGACTTCGTTAGCAGACGAATTTTCGACGCCGGCTGAGCTCGCCACTTGATTTGCTGCCCTTTGAAATTTAATTGCTTGGGATAATTGCCTCTTGTTCCTGACCTACGCCTCTCAAACTAAATGTTAGAACTATGCGAAATTGAGCGATAAAAAAATCACTATATTTCTTGATGTTTTTTCGATATTTTCCTGAGAACAACATTTTTTACTCAGTTATTTGCTTGTAAAATTTATTCAAAATATTGAGGTAACATTCTGAAATAACGAAATTTTGTGATCAAAAACCTGTTTGATCATTCATATTCAGCTAACTTTTCATCTTTTTCAGTTGATCGTTTTTTGTTATGTTATGTTTTGAACAAAATTCTTCAGTCAGGTCTCCATTAACTAATTCAGATCAGTACATGCAAGATATGCAAAAAAAAGAATTTAGCATAAAAATGAATTAGGACTTGAATACTTGAAGGTTTAGATACTTCGTTAAAAATTAAAATCAGAACAAGTGGATTGGTATATACCCCAATGACTACTTATTACTGAACCGCAACGTGTTAGAAGAGACATGAAAAATGCAATTTCCACTCCATTTCATCCCTCATTTACACGTGCTCAATTAACCACGAGGTTAGAAGCAAATTTCATCACATGATGCGCGTTAACATCCATTGCCTCGAAAAATCTCATAATACTGAAGCCATATCCGTTTTTGCAGGTC
>NW_025933692.1:0-28959 GCF_000764305.2 Hyalella azteca
GCTGCAGTCTTGGAAATTTTGCTGCTCCTAAAAGAAGCTGTAACGAAGGAACTCCCGTGGGCATCAAAATGGTGACCTTATCTATTTTCCTGAGGGAGTTCTTCACTGTTAGTCACCTATAGAACTTTCTTACGGTTATTATTGGAGACATTATTGGAGCTGACATTGAAAGGCGCTGCTGTAAATTGAGTTTGTATCCGAATAAGAAACTTATTACTTGACTGACACATGATATATTCTTGGATGGTTTCGCCCCAGATAACTTAGTAAATGTCATTTAATTCGATGCAAGAATTTTGAACATCCCCTCATGATTCCTGCTGCGTGAATGATGCTGACATAGACCAATTATAATCGGACTTCAGGTTATTCATTCACATCCTTTTTAAATAATGAATTTGAACTGTTAGCTAAACTATGACAAGTCTTTTGATTAAGAATTCCTCAGTCTAGACTGCCGTTGAGTTATTTTGTTCCCTCCATAGCAATTTATTCGTGTAATTTGACTACGGTCTAAATATTCTAGGTTGCGGAACCAATAAACTATTTTGTCGACCTTTTCTGTTGGCCCAGTCAGGGCATGGAGGCTCAGAACGGATGTTGGATCGTTAAATCTGCCGACAATCAATTAACCAGTGTTGAAAATTGCAACAAATCGCTCCGGAATTTGGGGATTGTGGTCGTAACAATCATTCTAACACTAATTAGCTCACGACAAAATCGAACCCTCGAGAGTCCTTGAAAGAACTCGGTAGAAGGCTTAGACTTCGATATTCTCTTGTCTACTCTATTGATTAAAATAATTTAGCCCATTTTCGATCCTATCTTTCGATTCATTGTAACGCACATTTTTGATTCATTGCAAACGTTCGAATAAGATTATGTTAAACGATTTGTGATAAAGAGATAATTCATTTAATATGCAAAACTGCTATCAGAGCTAAATGGACAAACTTTGATTGATGAGCTTCTTCATTACCAACTCGTTGACCGAGATTAAAGGACCTTTTTTCGTAATTAGTGTCTATTGTGTAAAATCTATCCAGTCTATGCTCTGTGTTGAGAAAATCACAATAGGGTTGAAAATATTAGTTATTCGTGTATTAAGTTGTTATAATTTTCATTGTTCACAGTGAAATTTTTCTAAACCGCAACAAATATTATTCAAAACTTGCAAGGTAAAAATGCATTCTAGACTGATATGAATAGAAGAGAAATTTCTAAATTACTCAAACTATGCATGTTGAAATAATATTGACCGACCTTTGCAATAAGCGCTGACGTTATAAAAAAAATCATTAGCTTTCTTCGCGTTTGAGCCAAGTATAAATTAAAAAATTTTTCAAATCTTCCGCGCTTCCCCGGAAGGATGTGGAAGGATGTTTCGAGGAAAATGTAAAACTGTTGACTTTCGAAGTTACTGTTTGATATTAATTTCATTTTCAAGTAATCAATCGTTTTGATTTTTTCAACTGCATAGCAATATTTGTGTTTAATTTTGCGATGCAATTCATTCAGTCCTTAAGCTCTCATGATTCTGCTGCACACTCACGATACATCGTCGCCGCGCTGCACGGAGGGTATGCTAGGGGAAGCTGTCCAAGTTGGTACGATAAGTTTCATCTCGCATTGCTGGACTAGACACTTAAGAAAGTTTATGTAGTTAACAAACTCAGCACACCTGTCTCTGCAAGAGGGACTCTGGACTCGCTCACGAGTAACTTATGAACACACCTTTTTAAAATTTTATCTAGTTTATTTACTTTGAGAACTAGCCGCCATTTACTGTACTGTGAAATCTATCGGTGGCGTTGAGTCTGACTTGCCTCGCATGACTTTGAATTCTTGTTGCTATGAAGGAACAAATATGCGGATTGCTAATAAAATGAAATAAATTATTATTATATAAATGGAAATCTTCTAAGTGTATTTGGTTTACAAATTTAGGTTAGGTTAGGTTAGACACACATATGGTCTACTCATTTTCTCATGCATACCCCAGAACGTGAGCGACATTTCGGTTACACAAGCACACTTGACTTGAATATTTGATCTGTGTTTGCTGGTCTTAAATTGGCCAGGTTTGCTTCCCCCAAAACGGAGGTCTCCGCGCACCGCTGCTTCATGCAATGTTATGTTACATCGACCCCGTGTAACAATTTCATTTCTTTATTCTGTATTGAATAATTTCTTAACATTTATGACCATGAACATTTTCTTAACATTTATGAAAGTGAACTTTCAACCGGTGCATTAGCAGTTTTTTTGAACCCTTGTCGGACTGCATTGNCAAGGAAGTGGACTGAGTTCTTCACGTCCCCACGGAAGTGGACTGAGTTCTTTACGTCCTCAAGGAAGTGGACTGAGTTCTTCACGTCTCCAAGCCTACTTATTATTCACGCCGTCTCCGAAGGTCTAGTCGAGCGATCCCGATAATTCAGTAAGCCTACAGAGAGCCTATAACCTTCAATCTTTCAGCTTGAATTAACAATTACTTCCTCATGCTATTTTTAAAGCGATTGTGAGTTTGTGTCGCATTTTTGTGTGATTTGGATGAATTTCACGTCAACCGAAGTTGCTTGGTCTACATGAAGCTTCTCTTACGCATTACAGCTTCTGCATGCTTCGCAGAAATTAGGAATTCAACAGAGCGTCATTCATGTGGACTCATAATCCTTCCCATATCTACTGCTTCGATGAGGTGATTATTAAATTCTCTTTTCTAATATTTCGAGTAGTTTTTTCTTATTCTTAGTTAAAAATGCCCTCACTTTGTTATAGTCCATTGCTGGAACGTTAGTTTTTCGCGTCGTGCTTCCGTCGTTTTTTCTTCGTGAATCTCAGCGTAATATTACAGGAGTTAATTAACATGGAAGCAGTCAATGTTTATAATAGATTAGCCAATGGAGAATTTGAAATCACCAGCTGGGCTATAAATCTCTCTCCATCCTTGAAAATATCTTGTCTACTTTCGTCAGACTGTAAAAACAAGCCTTTATTTGAAAACATATTCCTCTGAAAATTGAATTTGTTTGGTTAATTAGAATGTTTACCCTGAATTAGCCTATTTAATTCAACCTTCGTATGAAAGTTCAGATTTCAGGTCGCGTATGAGCGATGTTTTCTTTAATCATGTATACCTCGCCCGGTCGCCGCAGCGGAGGTGCCTGAAACTTAGCAGCAGATTTGCTCTAAATTATTAATTTACCCGTTCTGATAATCGAGATTGTTTTTATAGTTTAAGTGATGTTTTTAAAGAAAAATTTTTAGATTTTCAATTAAAGATTTGTTGTGCCGAACTTCCGGTACAAGCGCAATTCTAGCATAACATATGACCATCGATTATGCTGCTAATTTGGACATTGTTTAGATCGAATTTTGTGTTAAAATGACATGTTATGACTTGATTCTTGATCATTCGTCGTGTTCCGAAGACTACTGAAGACTAAAGACTCGATTCTTGATTAGTCTTCGTGTTCGGAAGACTACTCGTTTTTAAATTTCTGTTGCAAACGTCTTATACAAAATCCCACTGAATATCATTTTTTTTGATGAAGGAAGCTTCATCTTTGTGTTCATTAGCCGAAATAATAATTTTGTATCAATAAATAAACAAATGATTTCTCCATCTTCGCAATTACAAAGCGCTATGATGGGTTGATTTATGCTTTATTGATTGATTAAATTGCAGTTTCTATTATTTAATTATTTATCGATAATTAATAATTTTATTTTTAATCATCTAAACCCAATTTTATGACTGTCAACTTAAAAAATGTAATCGTTATTATTCTTCACCCGTGCACCGTCATGCGAACTGAACGGCGAAGTCGGCGGCCATTGAGAGCGGCAACAAATCGAAGCGCCGCTGCAATGTAAGCCGCAGAAGTGTCGATATAAAATTCATGCCAATATAAAATTTTCAACGTAACTTTATAAAACCAATGTTTAATGAAAATTTTTTTAAAATTTATTTTATTTACTTTAAATAACGAATATTTAAAGTCAACAGCAGCATAAGTATCGAGTTTAGTATCTCTTCAGGCTAGTCCCTTGGATTTCCCATAAGAAATGTTTCGTCGCGCACTTGAGGCGTCAATAGCCAAAATTAGCTGCGAAAGAATTCATATACAATTAAATTAAATTTTATTTTTTTACTATACGTTCAAATGTTTATTTTATCATTTATTTTGTTGACGTTATTGCTTTTATTGATGTTAAATGGATATTTGAAAAATTATAAAACCAGCTTCTCGGTTGTATTTTCGGAACAAAGCTCCTCGCTCTTGAGCTTCGCTTTATTTTCCTTACTATTGAAACTTTTATATGGGAATCACTTCATAGAATACGCTCGTTGTTATCTTACTCTTCTCATGGATATCTATACAAAGCTTCATTTTATTTCCCACTGGAATCTGGTTGGCTAAGGAGAAAAATTTCTCAAATAATTTTTATTACAGCTGTGAAAATTATCACTTGAGTATGGTGGCTTAACCACGATCTTTTATTTATGTGAATATTTTACTGCAACTCAAGCTTACCCAGGCAATGTCCTACCGAAGGTCTAGTCGAGCGATCCCGATAATTCAGTAAGCCTACAGAGAGCCTATAACCTTCAATCTTTCAGCTTGAATTAACAATTACTTCCTCGTGCCATTTTTAAAGCGAGTGTGAGTTTGTGTCGCATTTGCGTGATTTGTCTAATTTCGCGTCAAACGAAATTGCTTGCTCGAGATGAAGCTTCTATTACGCACTACAGCTTCTGCATTTTTCGCTGAAATTAGGAATTCAACAGAGCGTCATTCATGTGGGCTCATAATTCCTCCCATATATACAGCTTCGATGAGGTGGTTATTAAATTCTCTTTTTTATTTTTTACCTAAGTACTTTTCCTCTTATTCTTAGTTAAAAATGCCCTCACTTTGTTATAGTCCATTGCTGGAACGTTAGTTCTCTGCGTGGTGCTTCCGTTGTTTTTCCTTATATATCTCAGCGTAATATTACTAGAGTTAATTAACATGGAACCTGTCGATGTTCATAATGGGTTAGCCAAAGGAGAATTTGAAATCACCAGCTGGGCTATAAATCTCTCACCATCCTACAAAATATCTTGTCTACTTTCGTCAGACAGTAATAACAAGCCTTTATTTGAAACATATTCCTCTGAAAATTGAATTTGTTCGGTTAATTAGAAAGTTTACCACTTTACCTTGAATTAGCCTAATTAATTCAACCTTCGTAGGAAAGTTCAGATTTCCGGTCGCATTTGTGCGATGTTATTTTTAATGAAGTATACCTCGCCCAGTCGCGCAGCGGAGGTGCCTGAAACTGAACGGCAGATTTGCTCTTAATTATTAATTTACCCGTTCATATAATCGAGATCGTTTTTATAGTTTAAGTGATATTTTTAAAGATAAATCTTGAGATTTTGAACTAAAGATTTGTTGTGCCGAACTTCCGGTACAAGCGCCATTCTAACCTAACATATGACCATCGATTATGCTGTTAATTTGGACAATGGTTTAGATCGAATTTTGTGTTGAAATTACATGTTATGACTTGATTCTTGATCAATCGTAGTGTTCCGAAGATTAATTAAGACCAAAGACTCGAGGCGTTATCAATCGTTGTCCTCCAAAGACTGCATATGACTAAAGACTCAAGTCTTGAGTAGTCGTTGTTCTCCAAAGACCGCATAAGACTAAAGGCTCTAGTCTTGATCAGTCTTCGTGTTCGGGAGACTCCTCGTATTCAAATTTCTGGTGCATGGGACGTCTTCCAGAAAATCCATGTGAATATGATATCTTTTGGTGGAGAAGCTACATCGTTGCGTTCATTTTCCGAGATAATAATTTGTATAAATAAAGAAATAGATTGTTTCTCCATCTTCGCAATGACAAAGCGCTACGATGGATTGATTTATGCTTTATTAATTTATTAAATTTGCAGTTTTTATTATTTATTTACTTTTTATTTATTAACTTATTTGTAATTATTAAAACCCAATTTTATGACCGGCAACTCATAAAACTTTAATGATTATATTGATAATGATTATTTATTGTAATCTTTATTATTCTTCACCCGTGCACCGTCAAGCGAACTGAACGGCGAAGTCGACCTCCATTGAGAGCGGCAACAAATCGAAGCGCCGCTGCAACGCAATCGCCGCGGGAGCGCCAATATAAAATTCATGCCAATATAAAATTTCCAATGTAACTTTATAAAACCAATGTTTAATAAAAAATGTTTATTTAATTTATTTTATTTACTTTAAATAACAAATATTTGAAGTGAACAGCAGCATAAGTACCGAGCATTAAGGTTTCCTGAGGTTTCCCATAACAAATGTTTCACCGCGCACCTGAGGCGTTAAGAGCCAAAATTAGCTACGAAATAATTGGTATACAATTAAATTTAATTTTATACATTTTTACTGTACATTCAAATGCTTATTTTATCATTTATTTTGTTAATGTTATTGCTTTTATTGATGTTCAATGGATATTTGAAAAAAATTATAAAATCACTTTCTTAGTTGTATTTTTAGCACACAGCTCCTCGCTCATGAGCTTCGCTTTATTTTCCTTACTATTGAAACTTTTATATGGGAATCAATTCATACAATACGCTCGTTGTTATCTTACTCTGCTCATGATTCTCTATACAAAGCTTTATTTTACGTTCCCACTCGAATCTGGTTGGCTCAAGAGAAAATTTTCTCGAATAATTTTTATTACAGCCGTGAAAATTATCACACGAGTATGGGGGTCTAACCACGAACTTTTATTTATGTGAATATTTTACTGCAACTCAAGCGTACCCAGGCAATGTCGTGACGCAATTCAATCGTGGTGGGAGCAATAAAGCTGCGCAATATTTGCTCTGTTCCAGCCCACACGGCTTCATAACTCTGCGATGCTCCCGAGCTTTATGAAGCCATCAAACAATTTAAAGAGTGAGAGATCAACTTGCACTCTCTGCTTAGTCTATGTCATTTTTACGTTATAAAATATATTCTTTTATCATGTATTTTAGGTACTTTCACTTGCTTTATAGCGCATAAGAAAGCAAATCTATTTTAATGTAGGGATTATGTGATGAATTGAAATTTTGTGGGAATTCTAGAAATACGTCGACTCTTTTTGCTGTCTGGGGAATAATACTCGTTGATGACTACATATGTTAAAGTTCCAATTAGTTTTATAAATTATACGTTGAAGTTGAACTTTACACCAGGGTATTACGTATAACTGTGTTTGTCTTGGAAATCGAAAGCCAGTGTTTGTTGATTCAAAAATGTAGATAACAGCAACACGAAAACTGAAATTGCGGAACTGATGGTAAGTGTGCTTGTTGGTATTGTCAATAAAAAGCAAATATTATGGCACCATCATGGAGCTCAGCAAACGGGACTCAGTTCTTCTAGACGCTCGTCTGAAGTTGAACTTGCAGCTTCCCTGGCCAGTAATGAATGCACCACGCAATCGTTATCCTGGCCATGTTATGCACCGCTGCTGCGTGCACCACGCAATCGTTATCCTGGCCATGTTATGCACCGCTGCTGCATAACACGATGTAATCGTTATTCTGCAATGAGAAGATCAGTGTATTCGTGGTGAATAGTAATGGGTGTTTTGAATATTATTAGGAAACTTTAACGACATTGGAGCGTATTCCGGGTTTTACAGATGGCAATCGTTAGTATTTCATAATGTTTATTTGAGGAGAAGAGCCAATGAGGATATCGTACTGGAAAGAGAATTTTATTTGCCTTTTGTTTAATTTGTCGTGGCTTGTTGGCTTGTAATAGGTGATGGTATTCAGAGCCGGTTTTGCACAAGATTTCCAACCCCAATTTAATAAAAGTTAAAAATCAATTTCACATTTTGCGAATAACAAATAAGATCAAAAAGTGCCGAATTTATCTGTTCAGACTGTTAAGAAAGATTTACTAAATTTTCTTAATACGCAATCGTTATGCACCGCATAACGTTTGGTTTTCATTCACACATTTTCTCATGCATGATCCCTTATATTGATGATCATATTGATCCCTTCATGATGAAAGTGCATGCAAACCTCTGCTTTACTTCACATATTCAAATGTATTGATAAGTATCCTAATAAACCATCACGCACGTTAATCTGATGTAAATTATGTCGTTTGATCCTCTTTATCTGAGCAACAATGGCGCCATAGTGATGCGATTTGTTCAGAATACAAATTCCTGCACTCGGCAATTTACGCGTTTCAAATTTCTGAAGTGTTATTGGATTCCTGCATCATGCATGGAATATTTCCAATTGCTGTAATGACGGCACGGAATGTGGGCGACCGAAAAAATATTCTACACCGGCTAATTGGATCCTTATTTAAGTGGGAGGTAGGGGGAAGTGTGCTGGCAATGATATCAGAAACAGACTTTCAATTCATGAGTTTTCTGTTTTTCATTTGTGTTTGACGCAGTGACTGTTCGACAATATTTCCACGTGAAAATTATTAATTCCATAGAAATAGAGTTTTCGAAATAATATTTTTGTCTCGATTAAGTGTGGTACTTCAGTTCGAATTCATGCCTACACTTAGTTCTCTTGATATTTGTTATCAACCTTGACTTACGTAGCAATTAATTATGCGTGAGGTATACTAGTGCAAATAATAGCTTCTTTTCATATTGATAACCCTGCCGATTATTAACTCGGTGCGTGATGAGTGAAGCACTCATTGAATAGTTTATAGAATATTTTAATTCAGTATATTTCACACATCGAAAATGTGCGAGATATTGAACTGAATAAAATCACATTTTGAAATGTGATTTTATTCCGGTATTAACGTTTATATTTTTTTTATTTGGTTCTTGATTCACATTTGGAAAATAAATTGCTGAAAAAACCTACGGTATTACTAGACTTATAAATTTGTTAATTATGCTTGGGATTTTTTCACTAAGGAACGAAGGGAATATTAAAATAAAGAACATTAAAGATTAAATAAACCATATATATATCGCTTCACAACATCCGTATTATACTTACATGTGTCAGATTAAAATCCCTTGTTATTATATAGCGTCCGGAGGTGCAAGTTTATACATTTTTTTCACTTGAAATTTATTTTATGCCGCTTACGTAGGCGTGTTTTATTTTCTTAAACTGATTGCATGTTTTAAGCATCACTAAAAATAGTTTTCTTCATGCAGTCCTTATATCCATTTTCTTTCTGAAACATATTCGGACGGAGAATCCCTGTACTCAGATTCAAAGTTGTTGCTTCCCGCAAGTTACATTTCTGGCCTATACTTTCGAAAAAAAAGTTAAGAGATCTTAGGTTCATCAGCCAATCATTGACGGCCTTTCAAGCAAAATCCACCAATCGTAGACAAGAAAATAGAGCGTAAGTACTTACGTTCACTTAGCGAGTTTTGAAAGTATGGCCTCTGGGTATCATTAATAAGACGATCTCCGCCGTGGCAGTTCAGGGAGTGATTGATTGTCCCATTGCTGGGGAATACGAGAGCAATGTAAAATTTCTGCCAAATTACCTGTCCGCAAGCGGCATTGATACCTTCATAACTATAATTCAAATAAACTAATTTCTTTGGCTTGATAGAGATAAATGGTTCATACCCTTAGGCGATTCACTACTCCGGAGAATAATATAAGGTTTACGTTTATTTTCTTCCATTGCAGTACGAGTGAGTTTTTAACAACGACATAGTGCAGGAGTTTCGCCTGAAAGAACATGGACCACGCAATCGTTATCCTGGCCATGTTATGCGCCGCTACTGCGTGCACCACGCAATCGTTATCCTGGCCATGTTATGCACCGCTGCTGCATGCACGATGTAATCTTTATTCTGCATTGAGAAATCAATGATTTCGTGGTGAAAAGTAATGGATTTTTAAAATATTTTTATTTTAAAACTTAAACGACATTTGAGCGTATTCTGGGTTGTTTTACAGATGGCAATCGTTAGTATTTCAAAATGTTTATTTGAGGAGATGAGCCCATGAGGATATTGTGCTGAGAATTTTATTTAACTTTTTGTTTGTTTTGTCGTGGCTTGTTGGCTTGTAATAGGTGACAGAATTCAGAGCCGGTTTTGCGCAAGATTTCCGAGTCTAACCTAATAAAAGTTAACAATAAATCATACATTTTTCCGAATAACAAATAAGATGAAAAAAGTGACGAATCTATTTGTTCAGAATGTTATGAAAGATTTACTGAATTTTCATAATACAGTAGTTCATGATGAAGGTGCATGCAAACCCCTGCTTCACCTCACACATTCAAATGGATTAATAAGGACGCTTATAAACCATCACGCGCGTTAATCTGACGTAAATTATGTCGTTTGATCCTCTTTATCTGAGCAACAATGGCGCCATAGTGATGTAATTTGTCCAGAATACAAATTCCTGCACTCAGCAATTAACGAGTTTCAAATTTCTGAAGTGTTATTGGATTCTTGCCTCATGCATGGAATATTTCCAATTGCTATAATGACGGCACGGAATGTGGGCGACCGAAAAAATATTCTACACCGGCTAAGTGGATGCTTATTTAAGTGGGAGGTAGGGGCAGTGTGTTGACAATGATATAAGAAACCGACTTTCAATTCATGAGTTTTCGGCTTCTTATTTGTGTTTGACGCAGTGACTGTTCGACAATGTTTCCACGTGGAAATTATCAATTCGATAGAAATGGAGTTTAGGAAATAATATTGTTGTCTCGATTTAGTGTGGTACTTGAGCTTTGAATCCATACCTACAATTAGTTCTCTTGATATTTATTATCAACCTTGACTTGCGTAGCAATTAATTATGCGTGAGGTATACTAGTGCAAATAATAGCTTCTTTTCATATTGATATCCCTACCGATTATTAACTCTGTGCGTGGTGAGTGAAGCACTCCTTGAATGTTTTATAGAATATTTCAATTCAGTATATTTCACACATCGTAGAGCTCATATTTTAAAAAATGTGATTCTATGTCGGTATTAACGTTTATTTATTTTTTTTATTTGGTTCTTTATTCACATTTGGAAAATAAATTGCTGAAAAAATTTACGGTATCACTAGTCTTATAAATTTGTTAATTATGCTTGGGATATTTTCACTAAGGGACGAAGGGAATATTAAAATAAAGAACATTGAATAATAAATAAACGATATATATCGCATCACAACATCCGTATTATACCTACATGTGTCAGGTTAAAATCCCTTGTTATTATATAGCGTCCGAAGGTGCAAATTTATACATTTTTTCCACTTGAAATTTATTTACTGCCGCTTACGTAGGCGCGTTTTATTTTCTTAGATTGATTGCATATTTTAAATATCATTAAAAAATATCTTTCTTCATTCAGTCCTAATATCCATTTACAATCTAAAACATAATCGGATGGAGAATCCCTGTACTCAGATTCGGAGTTGGTACTTCCCGCAAGTTACATTTCTGGCCTAAACTTTAAAAATAAGTTAAGAGATCGTAAGTTCATCAGCTAATCATTGACGGCCTTCCAAGCAAAATCCACCAATCATAGACAAGAAAATAGAGCGTAAGTACTTACGTTCACTTAGCGAGTTTTGAAAGTATGGCCCCTGGGTATCATTAATAAGACGATCTCCGCCGTGGCAGTTCAGGGAGTGATTGATTGTCCCGTTGCTGGGGAATACGAGAGCAACGTAAAATTTCTGCCAAATTACCTGTCTGCAAGCGGCATTGATCCCTTCATAACTATAATTCAAATAAACTAATTTCTTTGGCTTGATAGAGATAAATGGTTCATACCTTTAGGCGCTTCACTATTCCGGAGAATAATCTAAGGTTTACGTTTATTTTCTTCCATTGCAGTACGAGCGAGTTTTTAACAACGACATAGTGCAGGAGTTTCGCCTGAAAGAGCCTAGTACTCTCATCTTGTTAATTTGCTACGCACATTTCATAAGATCCAACTAGTGTGCGCTAGATAAGGAACTATTAGTTCAATGTAATTTCATTTAGCCTTACTAACTAGACTATATTGTGTGTTCGAAATTTCATGCTTGTTTCTGTTCCGTAGCAAACAATGCGTGCGTGAAAAATTTTGCTCCATCATAATGAGTTGATTATTTACGAAACGTTGTCATTTTTAAGGCAAGTGGCACAGGAGCTTTTGAGTATAAAAACTTGGGTCGTTCGGCGTGCTGAATGATAATGGCGACGGCCATTAAGAGCTGTAAACGCGCAGCCCAAAATGAGGCGACTCTTTAACTAAGAAAGAACGGCAATGCACGCCGGCCAATGGCTTTTGTAAAGAATGACGTAGTTTTGTTGAGAGCGCATCTACATATATGCATGCATAATGGGCCGTTGCCTGCCTACTGGGCACATCAACGTAATTTGCCTCCAGCTCCAAAGCTCGGTATTTCTAATTTTTGTGTATTATTAAAATTAATAAATTTTGTGCTGCTTATGTTGTATCTCTACGTTTGCAACCATTGAAATCCAGGAGGAAGGACTGCATTTCTAAACGAAAACGTGTAATTTTAATTACCCTGGAACAAGTGCAAAATTTTGCTCACGCTGAACCTCGTATGAAGCAAAGCTTGCAGATGACTTGTTACTCTGATGCATAGCCAACACCGCTGGTAATATTGACGAAAGTGCGGGCAATATTAGTGAAAGGGTGGGCAATATTAGTGAAAGTGTGAGTAATATTGATGAAAATGTCAGTAACAAGAGTGAAAGTGTTAGTGCTATTCGTGAAAGATGTGAAATGTAGCCACCAGGTCTTCCATCGTTCAGTGAAAGCCTGCAGCTTAAAGGTTGCATTACCGGTACCTTGATACACGTACAACAGTTCATTATTTTTTTTTTGACCTTTCCTCGCACCCATTTCCTGAAATATGCATATTATTTCAATTTAGGTTCGCCATAATTGGATGTTTAGCACGTGAGAACATTAATAAATTTTTGACAGGTATGCAGCGGTTATTTCCAATAGCGTTGTGCTCTGAAAATTCCCTGCCTGACCGTTTCTATAACATGAATGTTTAATATTCATTTAATAATGTGAATAACTTTAATTGTTGACAATCTAACGGCTACAAATCGCTAAGATCTACATGGAATAATGCATGTTGTTAAACATTATTATCAACGATTGATTTTAATCGACAATATTCCTTTACAGCAATAGTAAATTCCTGACATATTCTTGTGTATTCTTTTATTGCATCTTCATCTATGATCAGAACGAAAAATTCTGATTAAATTCTTCAAAAAAAAATTCAATGTACACATTTTTTCTGGCTCGCTAAGTACACATCCTAGTTCACATTTCTCGTTTTATCGCTGTTTTCATGCTGTAGTTTAGCCCGGGAAATGGAATTTAGGAGATTTTGCAGGCATAAATATATTTGGGTATTTTATTGCAGCCACCCGGCGTTTTCACCTCTTAAAATGGAAATTTATTCATGATGCTTCTCGGGCATAAAAATAACTACTCACAGCAATAGCTCAACTTTAGGGCTCCACAAAAGTCCTTGTGAATTTCGGGGCGGCCTTGCAACCGCGCAGCGTTTGTTGCGAGAAAAACCCTGTCGATTTTGGATTAGGAAAAATTAATGAGTAGTATTGTCTAAAATTGTAATACATTTTCTTACCCAAAACATGAGCAGAGAGCGGACGCAACACTGACACGCCCTAATNTTATTACGAGCACGTCGTCGTGATAACAATTATGTGGGTGAGATTTAATTATTACGAGCACGTCGTCGTGATAACAATTATGTGGGTGAGATTTAATTATTACGAGCACGTCGTCGTGATAACAATTATGTGGGTGAGATTTAATTATTACGAGCACGTCGTCGTGATAACAATTATGTGGGTGAGATTTAATTATTATAGGCACATATTCGTGCTAGGAATCAATTTAATTCTAATGGGCGCCACGACGTGATTGGAATTATACGGGTGAGATGATTATAATTGGAATCAAGTCGAGGCAGGATTAATGCGGATTATATTTAATTATTAAAAGCAGTAATTAAACATACAATAGAAGAATGAAGAAGATTTAAATAACATGGCGCTAACCGTGGTTAACTCAAATTGTGAATATCGTTCATTGGATATGAATGCTACCGATGATTTACGACCGAGCTTGTTTCATTGTCAAGATTTAGTTCTATATTGTTCTAGATAATCGTAAAAAATTGTAGATACAGAAGCGATTGCCAAATTAAGTTAGCTCTCTAAAATATTTCCTTGCGATTTTTTTCCAGCTCCACTAACTTAAGTTTTTTTGTGCCAATCCATACTTGGACTTATCACCCACTCAGGAATGCCCCACTCTACAGCCCACTCATGTCCGTATTAATGATGGACAAGCGTGGTGTGGCGGCCCACTCAATAATGCCCCACTCTACAGCTCACTCTTGCTCCGTATTAATGATGGACTAGCGTGGTGGGGCGGCCCACTCAGGAATGCCCCACTCTACAGCTCACTCTTACTCCGTATGAATGATGGACAAGAGTGGTGGGGCGGCCCACTCAGTAATGCCCCACTCTACAGCTTACTCTAGCTCCGTATTAATGATGGACAAGCGTGGTGGGGCGGCCCACTCAGTAATGCCCCACTCTACAGCTCACTCCTGCTCCGCATTAATGATGGACAAGCGTGGTGTGGCGGCCCACTCAGTCATGCCCCACTCTACAGCTCGCGTGCTGTGAGGTAAAATGTTGGCCCGCGCGAGCTCTGATGTTCATATCGGCGGCAGAAAAAGCTGTGCAATGAGAGCTCTCCGGGCAGACGAGGCAGCTCTGTTTTGCCAGCATCTTATGCTCATAATTGGGAATAGAGAATAAATATCATTCTTTATTTCATTCTAATGATATTGTTATAGTGTTTGTTATTTTCCATTCATATATAATAATCGCACTCGTAATAGGCAGCGAGAACACGCAAAGTGTAATTTACGCGCTATTTGGTTCAATTTGAGTTCTAATTCTCTCCAACCAGAATATTCAATTTTAAACATACCCCGCCGCAGATAATAAATATTATCGGGACTCGACAAATGTTCATGGCTCATAGAANGTTATGCGGTGCCCTGACCCATCGAGACTGATGATAGCTGAGGCCCTCATTATCAAGAACGAGTCTCCAGCTATCAACCTCCAAACTACAGGATTCGTCCGGACGCTGAAATTATTTTCAGAGTAATTTTTAAGCTTATATTTTAAATTGATCTTGAATTGTATCCACTATACCAATGTTTTGTACTTCTGTCATTTCCAAAGTTCAATTTCAAGTGTTGCAAAACCTTCACCTGCTTGATGATGAAAAATGTATTTTCGAAACGTCGCATTCTATTAAAATGTCTTTTGGTAACCTACTGTTTGATCTCCCGGCGCCAGCTAGAAACTTAGTTCGAGTCATTGAAAAGACGAATAAGAAGATTATTAATAAGAAGCATGCTCTGGTCTTCAATCAAACTTGCATAAAAGAAAAGCTTGTGTAGTATATATATACATACATACATGCAATAATAATTGTTAATTTTTATTGTATTTATATTTAAACGTCGTGCATGTGTTATTGTGTATTTATTTTTGTGTTGGATGTGGATTCATATTTAGCATTCACCCACAACTTTTAAAGTTGTCGGTGACGGTAAGGCCTTCTTTTTACTAGGATTATTTAGCGCATTTTCTCATTTATGAAAAAAATGCACTATTGTGCTCGTCATGTCCGTCCGTCTGTCTGTCCGTCTGTCTGCCTGTCCGTCCGTGACTACACGTTTTCGTCGTTTCGTTACGTTTGCGCTCTCTGTCACTCACTGCAGTGAGTACTGAGTACTGACTGCACTACTGAGTACTCACCATTTTTTTTAAATGCACGACACTTCATAAAAAATTGTGCGTACTTGAAAAAAGTACGCCTATGAGTCTTCCGTTATTTTGAACGAAACCATCTTTTTGCAGGCCGGGACTTCAGTCCGTGACGGCCAGATATTCGGAGGGATTTAAACGTTGATTGGAATATTGCATGAAGTTATTATTGTCTTGAGCATTCGGCTGATATTCACTACTCATACAGAAGCAACTCAAGCATCGGAAGTGTTGTGTCGTTCTGTTGGAGACTGGATGTCGTTATTGTATTTAACATTGAACTTATGTTAACATTTGTGGAAGATTAAGAATTTTTGGTTCTATATAAGCTTGTTTGGTGATGAAATATACTTTTTGGCCTTTCATATTTATGCGTGGTGACAAAAGACTATTATTTCAAATCTCTATTCAATAATAATAATTGATGTTCAATTATGATATTTTTTTCAATACCGCGACTTCGTAAGGATTCAAGTTAATGTCACGAATAATTATCCTGCGGAGATCTCCTACTTACCTGCATTTTATATTTGCCTCGAAATTAATTAGCTGCACAAGTTTTTGCCCTCAAAATTTTTATCAATGTGGGCAAATTATGACGGAAAGTTTAAATTTCACTTGATAATTGACGCACGCAGCATTCTGCAACAGTAGCTCATGTTTCTGAATTAGTTCAAATTTCTTCCAAATATTGATAATGGCTATACTTGTGATTGATTTTATTCAATTTAACTCACCTTTAGAACTCCATCTGAAAAGAAGATTGAATTCTTCTAACATATAAACACGTCAGTAAACGGGTTATCGAATATTTGCCAGCTGATTCACGTAGTTGTGTTTTTCTGGAGGTACCAGGAAATCTTATGTGGAAAGTTTTCAGAAAATATGCATCGGTCGCGGACAGGAATTTAAAGTTATGATGGACCCTCTCCTGCTCACTTGTGATGTGTATGTTGCCTCGCACCGAAATCAAAACATCGTCACCGAACTATGCTTGTTTGTTTAATTAACGCTGGGATAGTCGGTCTTTCATGAATAGTGCAGTAATGGTAATCAGAATAGGTCGGCAGAATTTGTTCCTTTAATCAGCTTTCATTGAAGACCAGAGACTTTGTTTTATTGACAATATTTTTCGTTTGCACTGGTAAATCGAAGATCAGGGTACCGATGTACATTTTAATTTCGTTAGCAACGTTTTGAATGTATAAATCATTAATTTTGCGTCTTGAGTTACAAGACGCATTGAGTGATTAAATTTGGATCGACATAAGAACAAAAAACGTAAATAGGATACTACTTAGAAGTCAATTAGTTAATGTAATTTTAGTTTATTAATGGAAATCAACTACAATTGGAAATTTAATGAACGGTTTTGCTACTATTTTGCTATTCCGTTTTCAGGAATGTTTAACAAATGAACATAAGTGAGCAACGGTTGAACCAGTCGAGAGGAATAGACAAAATTTCCTTTATTGCGGGCGAAGTTGGTAGAAAATTTCTGTCAATAATCTTATACCGTGAATCAACTTCATGATCGATTTTTGTTGTTAACTTTGCCTTAGCATGTATAGTTGTAAAAAATCTTCAATTAGAAAAGCAGTAACATGCATGAAAGGTGACTTGAATGAAACTTTTCTTGAGTTACATTTATTTATGGATATACGTCGGTATGGATCACCGTTAACTAGAGCAACGTCCAAATAAAATTCTGTATCTTGTGCGATTTATTTTAGCATAAGTTTCCGTGCAGAAAACTCGTCCCTATGTTTATATTTTTTCATATAATTGTGGGGCTGGTGAGCGTCATCCCATATGTCACGAGCAGTCGACGCAGCCTCGCATTATGCTAATAGAGGAGAACATTTTCTTTGGGTGACATGCCTCCATTTAGATCTCGTTAACCGTAATTAAATCTGCATCGCTTAATCACTAATGCCGCGTCACAGCAGTGGTTCCCTCTTTGGGTTAGGAAGAGATACTTCGAGTGGGTTTTTGATTTGAATTTCGCTGTATTTTTATTACCTGCTGGTTTTGAGAACATTTACTAGGTTTGTTTTCTTTATAGATAGTGATTTTTTTCAAGATGAAGTCTCTATTATGAATAAAATACCCCTACAATTTCATTGCTATATAGGCTCAAAGAAAACTTTATTGCTCTCGAAATGTTTTTTTTCCGATGCAGATATAAATTTTTATGATTCTTTTTTTAATCGTGTAATGCTTCTTATAATCTAATTTTTCACAGTCGTTGACAACTAATTTCGTGTAAAAGGGTTTTAATTAGTTGTTGACATGTATTGAAAAAATTATTATAAATTGAAGTGCGACGTAATTTTAGCGTGATTATGTTATTTAGCATGATTACGATTATATTCATCTATAATGGTGCGAGATAAGAACTTTGAACTTTATCGAAATTTTTGTTGGTTAGATTGTCTTGTATGTATTTATGAATATTATTATTTTCTTGCTATGAATGAACTGCAGTAAATGTTATTGTCAGATTTAATTTTGCATAATTACTCCATAGCTGATTTGCATTTCTATTCAGTCCTTTTGGCGGACGAGAAACCTGCATTAGTTAGCGCTTGAGCTTTAAATGAGTTAGGGATTAAGTGAATATTAAGCAGGAAGATATGACGTCGCTTTAAGGCGAATACACTGTGCCTATAGTGACACTAAACCAACTTAGTCACGGCACCTTAAGTGCCTACGCCTGGTATTGAAACGTTTTCTGCTCCACCATATTAGATGGTTATAATAAAATATTGTATGCAATTTATTTTAAATGTAATCTATACAATATATGGTGTAAACCAAGCATTTCTGCTCTGTTATTATAAGTATTAAAATGAAATTTCTTTATATTTTTGTGTGCAGTAAATCAATCGCCCAGCAGTGGAGCTTCTGATAGTTCATTTTATACATCAGAATAACTTATATCGATATCAACTTCCATGACATATACGGTATTTAATTATATTCTAATCAGAAATTTCCTTAATTTTATTTGTAATTTTGTGAGTTTAAATTGTGAAAATAAACAAAGACTGTAGATCCTTATCATATGTTTGGCTGACCGAGCATAATTTTGGCGTTAGCAGCTTAGACTCGGGACAGATGCGTTTGTTCGATCACTGCTCAGCGACTACAACTACATTGCCTAGTGTAACTTTACGTTAAAATGATTCTAATCAGTCATGTCTGGAATTTCCAGCCATTTGATGATCGACTCTCGAGGATTTCTGAAAAATTTGTAATTAACGAAATTGTTTTCATAAAATTTTCTACGCGTTACAAACACAATTCCCCGTCAAAACAGGCTTTGTCCGATCAAAGAGTGTAATTTTGGAGTTTTTGGAACGGATCTGCGGTGAATAAGCCCTTAGGTTACTCGCTAAACTTCAACCGATTAAATTGCAGGCGAATCAAGCGAAAAGCTTTCCTGTTCAAATTTTGCTCACCTCTGCTCACTGTACTCAACGCGCACTAATCTGCATCATTGCCAACATCGCCGTTTGATTGGGTGTTATTGGCCCCACAAAACGTGCCTGCGTCTAAATAAGAGATATTATTCCTCGTATGCATAGAAATTCGAAACTTTCTATAATCAAGAGTTCGTGAGGCTGCACTGAGCGCTTGAAATTGATATTCTTTGCACATTGCGACTGCACCGAGTGCGGTTACATTGAAAACACAGTGCGGTTACATTGATAGTTTGATATTTCAATTGCTTGCTGGAGTCAAGTGATGGTAGCCAAGTTACTCCAATCACTTCTCGTTAACCCGATTCAGCAGATAACGAGAAGAGTGCTTCGGAAGGCCAGCGAATGAGTGTTTCAGCCAGAGTGCGAACAACTGCACCTAAGACATCGTAGTTGCGGTGGTCGTAAGCATCTAAGACATCGTAGTTGTGGTGGTCGTAAGCACTGATGTAGGGACCGTCCCAGTCTTGTAGGTGTAGTTAGGAGACGGTGGGAGGCTACATGTATGGCTTTGCAGCGTACGCACGTTATTTTCTTAGTAATTTGGAAGTAGAACGTCTAGTTTGAAACTGTGGCTAGGCTTAAAAAAATGTTCGATCAATAATTCAACTTATTCGCCTAATGCTATGCAGTCTTCTTACTAGCTGTCCTGGCTGTGCTCTGGCTGAAATTTAATCACAGAGAAATGAGTGAGATGTTGTCCCAATTAATATCAGTGGGAAGTTTTTCTTCTTTAGAGGGCCATGTTGGCCCTATTTATCCCTGCCAGAGAGCCTATCACTGATACGTCTGCTCTCAACTCGTGATATCGGGGAGATAGTGTCACTCTTCGGACAACATCACCCATTTATTTTAATGAGTGCGCCCAAATCTTCAGTCCATCACCTATTTAAACACGGAAACAACATAGATTTTAATTCGCTCTGATGAAATTTCAAGTTGTAATTCAATTCTGGCGATGTCCGTTAAAACTGAACATTCAGAAACATTGAAGTCTGTAAACTATACATTTTATTTTGTCCTCATAAAAAACTATTTTTGCTGCAACACTCATTATATTTTGTCTCTACTAATGCTTAGAATATTGCAATGTTTCTGAATAATATCTAATAGATCAAAGAAATCAAAGTGATTATGCTTCTGCGTATTACTAGAGTCTTTCAGGCGTCCAGTACATTCCTTCGTAGATTTTTCCCCTCACCGACGCGAAGACTCGATTTATTGCAGGGCTACCGAACACAGCCACAAGAAAGATTGCACCGCACAAAATTAGGCGAAGAACCTCACCCTCGACCTCCAAAAACACAATGTAATAGGTTGAGAGGACGGACAGATAAGGAATTGGTTGAATGAAAATTCCTCCTTATATATGAATAAAATAAAACTCGGTACTTCTTGCAGTGAGTGACAGAGAGCGCATTTTCTCGTCGACGAATACGTGAAGTCATGGACAAAAAGACGGACAGACGGACGGACGGACGGATAAACGGACATGGCGAGCACAATAGCGCCTTATTTCCATAAATTAGAAAATGCGCTAAAAACCTAGCGTTTTCAGCTGATTCATTGCTTAGTGCAATTTTAAGAAGAAATTGGGTTAATGTGATTCTTGCATGCGGGAAAATGGTCATTAGTAAAAACACTACTATTAATTCGAAAATGTTGTTATGATGGTAAGACCTCTTTTATCATGGTCATATTTTCAACAATTGTTGCTTGTTCTCCTCAAGCATAGTTACATCTCGAATTCAAAAGCATCTCTCGTAGAACTCTGTGCTTCTGAATCATGCCAAAACTCAGATGATGCTTCTCATGTAACCTGAGGTCTGTAGAAGCAAGGGCTTTACACGCCTGTTTTGTTTGAGTTCTCGAGTTTGCGTGGCGCTCTGGAGCCTCTACAAGAACTAATTACACGTCGCATGACCAGCGAGTGTGTGCTTGAGTCCCACGTACACTGTAGCAAAGTGAAACTCAAAGAGCGCTTGAGGGCCGCTGAATGACAGCCGGCCTATCGCCTTCACTGCAGGACTGGTTGAGGGTGGCTGAATGACAGCCGGCCTGTCGCCTTTAGTGCAGGACTGGTTGAGGGCCGCTGAATGACAGCCGGCCTGTCGCCTCTACTGCAGGACTGGTTGAGGGCCGCTGAATGACAGCCGGCCTGTCGCCTTTACTGCAGGACTGGTTGAGGGCCGCTGAATGGCCTGTCGCCTCTACTGCAGGACTGGTTGAGGGCCGCTGAATGACAGCCGGCCTGTCGCCTTTACTGCAGGACTGGTTGAGGGCCGATGAATGACAGCCGGCCTGTGGCCTTTACTGCAGGGGCTGGTCTGTTCGTGTACTTGACTTCAGACTGGCCAGAAAACATACTATATTTGTGTTGTTTACAACGATTTGTCAAAACTTGTAGTGCCGTAATTCTGCCTGGAATGAGTGTGATTCCTCTTCCAAAATGTAAGAGAAAGATTCCGGTAATGTGAGCTCTGGCGCAGATTTTTTTTTCATCAATGCTTCGGCAATAATGAAACAATAGGCTGAATTTGGATTTTTTACCAAACCATATTTTCAATTTTACCTAATGGTGCGGATAAAGTGTGCTTGTTCTCCAAAATAGCGAAATGTATCGTAACTTAAAGTTGCATGGCGAAAATAGTAAAATAGTTTAAATTTATTTATTTGAAATTAAAAAAATATATATTATTGCGTCTTCTAATACACAATACCAATCCAGTCCAGTGTTGTAATAATGAACAAAAATAGTAGTTTAACTTAGTAAAAATAAATCTATGCCTGACAATATAAAATGAAATGCAACTAATATTTCGAAACGGCACAAAAAAATAAAAGTTTTTCGCGCGAGTTTCTTCTTGCGTCGTACGAGATAAAGGAGCGTGAAGTGGGGGTGCGATACTCTCAACCGTACTGTGAGATGAAGCACTTCTCTGATGAATGCATGTATATCAGCTGTGTCCTAGCCTACCCTACTAAATATCATGGATTTTTATTTCTCTTGACGTCGAGGATCCGTGGTTTTACTTTTATTTTATCGTCTTTTTATAACTCATGCTATGAATGCAGTATTATACATGTTGGTTATCCCGCCGCCGCACATAAATTCTATACCAGCGCAATTCACTAACTGGTGTTTAATATTTAAATGAATTTCCTCGTCCCGTTTGTTATTGAAAGTTAAGAATAGTCATAAGCAAATTTTTTACTAAAAAACAAAAAAGGAAAGCGGCAATCACTTCATTCGAGTATTAGTGTGACAAAATAGTAGCAGTAGTCTTAGCAATTCGTGCTAAGATCGTTTCATCCATTTCGTGAGTTTGAGCCTTTTATCCGAAAATTGCTGTTTGCACAAGGGTTTTTAATTGCACGAGCTAATTTAATTACATATAAAATTGCACGAGCGGTTTTAATATTATTATATGTATTTCTTCCTTACATTTAAAATAGGTCCGCCTACTTTACGCGGGCAAGTTTTATAATAGCAAATTCAATAATATATTAACAGTATCCATGTTCGCGTAAATATTTGTGAAAAATTGAGAATATTTCTCCAAATTAATCTCGCGAGATTTAATGCAAATTTGTAATATCTTCAGGATTGTAATTCCTTTCCATTGATGCACAAGAAAACTTATTTGAGATAAAATGACACTAGAATGTGACGACGTCAAGGTCATAAGCAATATAATAATTTCATTTCAATAATCTAAAAAGAATTTTATTTATTCCTGCTTCTGGCTGAAACTCTCGACAAGCCGCGGCCTTGAACCACTTAATTGATTGGTCGCAAAGTTAGTTCTCATCTAAATACGTTAGAAAAACCAATATAAACGAATTTAATTTATTTGTGTTTGAACGGAATAATTTCAAAACTCTACGGATAACAGTAGTGACATTTAACTAACTTTTTAAATTCAACCCAGTTATGTTGAAGTTCTCATTTCGTAAGCCAACGCAGTGAGAAATTGCATAGTTCCACAATCTTTTCCCTGATTATTTGATTTATTCGAGCATAAAACATTTACCATCACATGCGTGGTTAATTGAAGAGATTGACCAGGATTCTACAGACAAATTAATCTCTGAAACTTTAGCTTTTATATAAAAGCACAGTATCCACTGTTTCCATCAGCAGAAAAGGTTGAAACTAAGCTGTATTATTAATGGTCCATTACTCCTCATTAATCAGTTCCTGATTTATTTTAGGACTAGATTTACGAATTTATAGCACAATATCTGCGAATTATTGAACCAAGTTCTTTCCAAAAATGGAATAAATGTTTTTAAGGAAGACGCTGGCGCTTGTGGTGAGAGCGAGGAATCCGCATCAAACAAAACGGCAGCGATAGTGTGGGGGATCATGCTTTTAAAATGTGCCCTTGGCGAGGTTTCCCACCAGCTCTAATATATAATTTCTCACTCAAAACAAATACAGAGATTAATCTTTTGACTCGGAGTTTCATCACTGCTAATCACTATTCCTGCAGCTGGGACCGTCTCCTACAGTTCATTGTCCTCATGTATTCACCCTAGATACTCTAAACGTGACCCACTATATTGCAATGGGCATTCTTCATTTGAAAAGCATATCATTTTGCTTACTGATTAGATATTGACTTTGAGGTCACAGTGCAGAGCCTCCGTTATGTATCAATGACACTTTTATTGTGATCAATATTCCATTCATTTCCCCATAAGAACAATTGTTATATACAAATCTTCATAATAAATCTTCGTTTAGTTGTGGATAAATGTACATTGCGATCACGCTAATATGATCTGTTATGCGTGATATGATCATATCTGCGTGATATGATCACGCTAATATGATCTAGTGACTACAATCGTAGTCACTTTCCAGTAATTTCACGTCCCTTTTATTATAGCTGCATTTCTATTCCGAAGACCGGGAAAGCCTTAATATTATCTCTGGAAAATCATAGCCCAAATCTTAACTTCTAGCTGGCAATAACATAAAATAACATAAACATCTGACGGCAAATTTAGGAGAAGAGAGGCAATTGATCGAGGCAGCTTCCGGTGCCTGCACCTGACTGACAAGGGTTTCAGCCATGAAGAACCTCATGTTTTTATCAAGTTTCCAATACATCGAGTGATGCAGCGATGCTCGGCAAATTTTCCTCCATGATTGGGATTGGTTACCAAAGGCCAATCAAGTTCCCTGCTCTAAATTAATACGTGGTCCCGATGGTAGAAAATAATTAGTTAATTTTTAGGTAAATGTAAATGATGATAATATTTTAGGTGATCCATGTTGGTTCATATATTAACACCTTCTGTAGATTCCCATTAATGTTTACGAGTATATATTTTTAATCGTAACGTTTGTGTCATAGACCATAGCATTTTTTAGAACAGTTTTCGTTTTAGCAATTTTCCGAATTGTTGAAAAATATTGAATTAAGAACAATGGTATGCGTTAGTGTACGATTTGCTTTGATTTGTGCGAGATTTTGATTTTTTATATAGCTTTTTACTAAGAAGAATTTAACTTTCAGCTGCTCGTGTAGGTTTTTTTTCTGAAATCTCTTCCTCAAATTGAGTCATCAATATATTTTCTTTCAATACAGTTCATCATTAACGCGTGTTCGAAAACCTGTAAGCAATTGTTATTTGTGATTTATTGTTTAATTAATTTGTGATTGAGAATCATCGGTCCTTCATCCTCAGGGCATAATTGAGATCAGATCAGTATGAGCAGCCAATAACCTTACCATGTGTGCTTCTTTTTCTGGTTTCTATGAAATTTCGATTTAACTGAAGAGATTTTTTCACAATTCCGGACTCTCAAAAAAAGAGAAAAATCCACAAAAATTCAAGAACAAAAATGGGCCGATGGAAATTCCTTCCCTCGGGAAGTTCAAATATTGCAGTTTCGATTGAAATCGAGTACTCATTCTGTATCGATAACTACTAATTCTCCTCATATGAACTCAAAATATGCTGGAAGGAAAAACGACTTCACAAATTGTATTTTTATGTAAATTATTTCTTTGACATCAAATTATCCGTGCTAGTCTTTGTAAAAAATTCATTAATTTTTGTTTCTCATCACTTCTGCTGAATTTTTAATTACATTTGCTGAGGAAATTGTTTAGAAAATGTGCAACTACTTTAAATTTTGAAAGTTAACAATGATTTAGATTGACTTAAATTGCTTGATGTTCAGTTGTCGTATCGGTTATTAGCATAAAGTTTGTGATGACGGTTACTTTTTCAAATTCAGCCGATTTTTAGCGCATTTCCTCATATATGGAAATAAGGCGCTATTGTGCTTCCCATGTCCATCTCTCCGTCCGTCTGTCTGTCTGTCCGTCCGTGACTTTACGTTTTCGTCGACGAGAAAATGCTCTCTATGTCACTCAGTGCAATGAGTACTGAGTTATATATTTTTTATATTATAATAGTACGAATGTTTTATACGAGTTACACGTATACTACAGTGCCTTCCGAATGGGATGGGTTTTCTACGGCTTTCCTAATGTACATGACACCCGTGTGTAAATATCTACATGTATGAATGAATGTAGATTGAATGAATATCCTTTTGTGTTGCTTTAAGCAAGGACAGAAACAACCAACCGTGTGCGATAATTCTTCATACATTTTTTCTCGTTCACCTTCAACTCGGTTTCCGTTCACAATCAAGGAATAAATTTATGAAGGAAATCTTCGAGGCCGAGGTAGATCTAAAAGAAACGATTGAATGCCTGAAAGGTTTAGAGTTTATTAATCGCCTTTTGAACGAATTAATTGCACGGTATTTCCTACTGTATGAGAGCCTACGTGAAGGGGCGAGTACAATGCTTTTTGAATAAGCAGTTTGACGGTATACGCGGAATGAACGTCATTGCATTGACGGCGTATTCATCATTCCGTTCAGGCATCATATTTATCAACTAAATACCATTTGACACATGAAAGAACTACTGAATATGAATAACACCTTGAGAATTCAGATTGCGTCGTTCCATTATTATTATTCGTTGGATAAATTGCCAAGACAAGTTTCGTCACCTCTTAAATAAATAAAAATTGGTAAATTATTCGACGGACTACAGTTAACGTGCAAAAAAAACAAAGGCCTATAAAAGTCTCAGTTTTTTTAAGATGCGCAAATGAACCTTATCCGATTAATCTCTTTCTCCGAGTGAATGTAACGAGTCCAAAAACGCTCCGGCTTACATTGTCAGATTTCGGTATATGGCTAAGAATGTCCCTGCTGAGACACCTAAATACTCTTCTTGGATTCTTTCGGAGGTCACGCCTAATTTTACAAACGATAATGGATTTTGTTGCAAATGGTTTTGTTTTTTATGATGTAAGCAACGATTTCGTGCGATGTGACATTGCGAAAAGACTCGGTTACTAACAACGATTATTTACTGAAAATGTGATGTTTAAGGTTGAACTGCTTCACGCCTGACTGCATTCTTTGAAACGAAAGCAGCACATAACTCCTTTGACGCGAAGCCAAGGAGTTTGACGTACGGCAGCTCACACAATANCTGCGATTCATGAAACAATGAAATTTAGATTGAAATGTGACTTGTCTGAGGCTATTGTGGTAAAATAGTTGCTAGAGGCTATTTTCAAGGTAAATGATACTAACCGATACCGACGGTATTTCCTCAAAGTTTGAATCATGAAGAGTTATCGTATATGCCATTTGTGTAGCTACTTATATTGTTTACGTTTGAGCCTCACACCAACGATGTGTGTCTGTACGGCGAGGCACCAGGGTCGCTCCAAATGAAAGTCCCGAGAGGAGAAAAACTTTCCTGAATTTGATATCTGGCCTTTGAAGTTGGCATGCGAGGTCCTGTGTTTGAAACCTCTCATCAGCGAGGCCTGCTGCTTACAGTAAACCCATAAATTAGGACCAGCCTGCCTTCACATTACCGAAGTTCAGCTCTGCTTGTCACGTGCTTCTGCGAGTCCAGAGTTAGAATTGCGTTCCCAGTTTGCTAGTCTTATGAAAACTCCTTAAGAATTATGGAAAATGTCATGCATATTCGATCATGGCTTTGGCATTCAAGAATTTTCCTGACGTATTCTCAACCTAAGTACGAATGAACGCTTGCTTCTTCACGCCACTTTTCAACTTTACGTTTTCTCGAGCATTACGTAGCCTAAGCGCGTCGGAGTCTAAACTTTCACTGTTTTGAAATTGTTTGATGAGCTGTTTACTTTATCGCGCGCTATTACGCTTGTTAGAATCAAGTTCTATTTAAGTCACTTCTGTTGGTTAAAGAGTCCTGGCATTTTAAATGGATCTCTTTCAAGTTGAACAATATTTCAGCGTCGGGCGAAATTCTAATAGAATTCTGGGCCTATACTTTAAAAAAAAGTTAAGGGATCGTAAGTTCATCAGCCAATCATTGATGGCCTTTCGAGCAAAATCCACCAATCATAGACAAAAAATTAGAGCGTAAGTACTTACGTTCACTTAGCGAATTTTGAAAGTATAGCTTCCGGTCGCGCTGTTCCTGATTCGGACGTTAGCAAGTGATGAGTATTTGTGACATTAGATGAGCGAAGAGACTGCAACTTATTCAGTTTGCTGAGAAACGTCATTCGCGGGAGACTGAACTATCAATAAAATGATTTTCTTCTAGCAATACACGGTTAATTATTCATCTCTTGATCAAACACGGCATCATTCTCATTATTATTAACCGTAATTTGCAAAAATATTTCGTGCCAAATGGAATTTTCGTGAGGAGTATTTATAATCTGAAGCTGAAGAATTATGTTTGAATAATTATTGTGCTCTATGATCCTTTTAATATGGTTATTGCTTACACGGGCCATAAAAATTTGGCTCATATTATCTCTCATATTTTTTGAGTATCTAGATCAATTCTAGGTTTGCAAAATTTGAATTGAAGATCGATACCAAATATAAAAAAAGGTTACCAAATTTTAGAAACTTTGTCTAATGTCATTTATTTGTCAAGGCACGAGCTTAGTTTAATGCTTCGTATTTAAATTGAGTGCTGCTGCAGTTAGTAAATGATGTTGTTAAAATACAATTTCTCATGAATGAAGACGAATAACACAATGAATGCTAATTTATAGTGAATCCTTCCCCATGAAACTTTAAACTACGATGAATTGTTGTAGCACTTATTCATAACGCCAGCTTTTCGATGACGGAAAATAATGTGCTGCTCAAACTTTTGTTATCATAACCTACTAATTCTTTTTTCTTTCAGATTCGCTTCTCGTGGCTGATTTTTTTCAAAGGAACTTCAACGTTCATCGAATAAGGTAGGAACTTGTACCACTTGAGTGGGAATTTTCATATTATACAGCTCTTCTGTGGAAGTGTATTATTATATTGAAAGAATTATTTGTTTTACTGAGTACGCTCGTTCAAATACTTTCATTTTTGTATTAATTCGAAGTGTTTATACTTCATTGAACGTGTATTGGAGAAATGCTGCATTGGAAAAATGCTGCATTGGACAAATGCTGCATTGGACAAATGCTGTATTGGACAAATGCTGCATTGGACAAATGCTGCATTGGACAAATGCTGCATTGGA
>NW_025933693.1:0-423 GCF_000764305.2 Hyalella azteca
GGTTTGAGAGTTGACAGAACAAGTTCAAACCATGTCAGAGAACAAGTTTGGTAATGCAAATTTTTGCAATTATTCTCAGATGACAAGTTAATTTTTACATAAGATTCTATGACCTGTCACAATAATTGAGCACCTTTGCTAATTGAGCCCAAAAATTTAAATTCCTGGCTTCTAACTTTAAATCATAAATGGCTCCCACAGTCCCAATCTCTACAGGCTTATTTGGCTATATATGTCTCACACTAAGCGGCTGAGACCCCAATGAATCAGACGAAAAAAAAAACTGTGAATCTAGCCAATTTTACCTGTTCCAATGACCATTTTCTAATTTCTTTACTAAAAAATAAGAAATAAGGTCTATATTCATTAACAATTTTCAAAATCACTCATTGCTTCTAGGGTAAACGCGGTATATTCCGACAT
>NW_025933694.1:0-263 GCF_000764305.2 Hyalella azteca
GATTTGTCGCTTGTTTGTTCAAAAATTCTAGACAATTTTTTCTTGTGGAAGCCTGGAGTTTTTTTTCGAATAAATTTTGTGGACCTAAGGTGTGCTAGAATATTCTACTGGAACGGATATGTTCGTGAGCTGATGTTAATTGTTATCAAGCTTAGTCAAATTTAACGATGAAATACTACAAAAATTAAGATATCACGCGTCAACTTTTCAGGATAACCTTTTTCCCCCAAAATTTTAAACGGCGGACGAAATCACCCCATGCA
>NW_025933695.1:0-665 GCF_000764305.2 Hyalella azteca
CCAGTCCCGCTTTATCTAGGGTCCAGTCCCCGCTTTATCTAGGACCCAGTCCTCGCTTTATCTGGGGTCCAGTCCCCGCTTTATCTAGGGTCCGGTCCCCGCTTTATCTAGGGTCCAGTCCTCGCTTTATTTAGGGTCCAGTCCGCGCTTCATCTAGGACCCAGTCCTCGCTTTATCTAGGGTCTAGTCCCTGCTTTATCTAGGACCCAGTCCCTGCTTTATTTAGGGTCCAGTCCCCGCTTTATCTAGGGTCCGGTCCCCGCTTTATTTAGGGTCCAGTCCCAGCTTCATTTAGGGGGTAGTCCCTGCTTTATTTAGGGTCCAGTCCCCGCTTTATCTAGGGTCCAGTCCCCGCTTTATCTAGGGTCCAGTCCCAGCTTTATCTAGGGTCCAGTCCCAGCTTTATCTAGGGTCCAGTCCCCTCATTATCTAGGGTCCAGTCCCCGCTTTATCTAGGGTCCAGTCCCCGCTGCTCTGACAGCCTAGACACCTTGGGCCGCCACGACAACCCTTACACCGCCCAGGGCCTATACTTTCAAAAAAAGTTAAGATATCGTAAGTTCATCAGCTAATCATTGACGGCCTTTCAAGCAAAATCCACCAATCATAGACAAGAAAATAGAGCGTAAGTACTTACGTTCACTTAATCATAGACAAGAAAATAG
>NW_025933696.1:0-13047 GCF_000764305.2 Hyalella azteca
ATGTATGACGACCGTTCTTCAGTATAGTGGCGCTTGTCTTCATAGTCAATGATATTACTCCAAACTCGTTGCAGAACTGCTGCTGATGGTAAATGTGACCGTACCGATGAGAATTGCCACGCTATGCTCTGTACTCGAATCTCCATGATTGCCGGTGTTATAATCGTTGGACAACTCGTGGCTTCTCGCGTTGTCTCACAGCTGAGTCACAGCCGTAGCAATGATGTTGACCGTACATATGTGGCGAAATCATGACCGATGCTTATTAATTTTTTACATTTTTATATCGGAATCATGGTGGTATAAATGACTGACGTGACGTATAGACCATAATGACGTGACGGTCACCACGATAGAACAACCCTTGCGAATTTTAGGATGCTTATATAGCAGGGCGTCGCGCGCACATAAGCCTACCACGGGACTCCGCGACAGTTTCAAGTTCCACAAGGGTCAGCCCTTTGATACCCTCACCATTCCAACCTATAAACAAACCCTCGGTCTCACGGTTTTATTCCCTAACTTTGCGGTCAAGCTACATCCTGCCTATCATTGCTTATCACAGCTCAGTTCCTTCTTCACTTCACAACATAGCCATTTCCAATATTATAGTATAAAATGAAGTCAGAATTACCTACGCTTTATCCAGATGGTCATAGAACTAGATGTGGCCATAGTGCCCTGGATGACTAAACTATCATCCCTCACTCACCTAGTTGCCACTACCAGGATGGGCAATGACAACAACAGCTTGGCCTGTTGTGGCATGCAAAAAATAATTATTAACTCTATGCCTCTGTCAAATCACCTTAATGCCATATTTTAGTAAATTATTGTTGTTTTATTGTGCAAAAATTTACCACGCTATAACATGTTGCCTCAATAAACACCATCTATTTTGTGCCATCAAGAAGAATAAAGGAGGCCACAACCTTGAATTTCAGCTGAGCCAAAAAGAAAATTTTGAATTCAAAGCAAATGTTCAAGTTAAATTAATTTATTGTTGCAATATAGAAATAAAAATCACTATTAATCACTATGACTTGTACACTGTTCTGGACCAAAAATGCTCTTTGAAAATCATGGCTTAGATGTCTATACTGTGGAATTTCACGTCTCTTTCAAGACAGTTTCTATTTCTATTAAACGTTGGAAATAGTGCTGAGTGCTTCATGACAGTGCAGTGCTCTCACCTTTGGATGAAATTATTAATTAAATTGTTACCACTGATAAAATATAATCTAAAAGAACAAGGGCTCGGAAATGCGAAAAGGCAACACACCTTACCTCAACACCGTCAAAAACTGTCTTGAAATATGAGTGCAATCAAGAAAAGAAAAGGAAAGCACAAAGAAGTTGAGAGTATCCTCATCCTGCCGTTGTTGAATTTATTTTGATAATAGCCAGAGCTCAGAAGAAGATGAATGGCCATGCTTGGTATGCAGGTAGCCTTTTGCACATAGTCATTACCAGAGCTGTGGTGGTGCAGTGGTGAGAGACTCTGTCTCTTGCACCCAGCACCCAGGTTCGAGTCCCACTGAGGAGAAGTTCTACTAGGAAGCTCAGCTCATGGTCAACTCAGCCAGTCATCCAACTCTGGTTGATAAATGAGTGCCTGGCTTGTCCAGGGTGTTGTGTAATGCAATGAAATGGTTCTGGCCGGTCAGCGAGCAAGTGATGGTCGTAGAACTACCAGTGGCACCGAGTGCCCGGAAAAACTGACCTATCACCCCCCCTCCCTAGTCGCCACTACCAGGATGGGCAATTACAACAACAACCAAGGAAAAATGTATCCAATGTATGATGTGCTCATAATGGGCTCATCAAGAGTGTACAGATGGTGGTCAGAGGTATATATGTATGTCACAACTGTGATCAATTATGGAAAATATATTTTGTATCATTAGCAACTGGATGAACTGTTTGATTTTCACAGAGTTAGTTATTTTCTGTAGTCAAAATTTTATCTGGTCAATTATATATATTTTTTCTAGACAAGGAAATATTTTTTTCACATCAGTTATAGATTTTTTCAAGCCATGAATAAATATTTTTTTCTATTCAAGGATTTCTCGTCAAATAAAGGCTTTTTTTCATTCAAAGAGTTTTTTCAAAATCAAGAATGCTTATTTTTATGTCGAGAAAATATTTTGTTCACACAATGATTGATTTTTTAAGCCAAGAATATGTATTTTTTTTCTAGTCAAGGATTTCATTTTAAATCAAGGATTTTATATCAAGTCAAGAGTTTTTTCAAAATCAAGAATGTATATTTTTATGCTAAGAAAGTATTTTTTTGCTCTATGATTGATTTTTTTAAGCTGAGAATATATGTCTTCAAAATAATAAAAAAGTAATAAAAAATGTTCCATTTATTTATTTTGTTTTTTATTATTTTGAGCAGTTCTGAATGTTGTTTTATTATCTTCAAAGCTAAAAAAATGCAACTGGGGAAAAGGGCCTAGCAGGTGGGTGCCTTGCCCAAAGCACATCGTCCCATTGCCCCCAAAGTTTGGGCTCATTTTGACACTTATTAGAAAATAATTTTTCATTAGAAATTGGAAAATTCCACAGGCGTCTTATTCAAATAATATATTCTTTATTAGTAGTTACTTTGATTAAAAAGCAAGAACATCCCTGTTTCAATTAACATTTTATAAAAAAATAAGTATTAAAAAGGGGTGTGCCAATGCTCTGTGTTACCCTATCTTATAGCCAATTTCTCATTGGAGTCTGACCACCATTCAAATTCATTTTTCAACAAGCAATAATTTTGCAGGCCTAAAACCCCTCACTAATTTCGTGTCAGTTGAAATTAAAAAAAAACAAATTTTTATACAAAATATTTAAATGAATCTTCTGAGTTTACTGTCAACCTATTTTCAATTAATACCATATACCTCTTAAAATAGAGTTCATACCTTGGTATGATATCAACAAAAATTATTTTAGCTCATTTACTGCTTGTGTAATTCAGACCACCATGGATTATCTATCTATTATGAGTATAAAGTTCTCGGATGACAATTTTTTATGCCCAGACAACTTGAAAATGTATTAAGATTATTCTGATTAGTCTCACTCATAGTATTTAAAGATGAGTAAATTGAGAATATATGTAGGTATATAAATTATGAACTGAATGCTCCATTTGCTTTGATCTGTACTATATTGTCAATGCCATATGTATAATAAATTCTATATTATTCTTTTGATAGATCAAGACTTCTCATTTTTTTATGTCATTATAACACAACTCATTCAGTAAATTTAAATTTTAGCTTCTTGTAACAACTCTCTTGCTGCAATAATAGTATTGAGGTTTCATTATAAATACATCCATGACAATTTCTGTTTTAAAGTTAAGTACAATTGTTTTAGAGTAAAAATACTTGCATAATTAGTTGATTGATCTTTCCTCACTGTCTTGAAATAGATAAGATGCAGGAACCAAATTGTTTACATTTGCAAAATGCATGTGCAGTTGCTGATTTAAGAGCAACATCAAATACCTCTCTTGAATTACATACTGTTTTACACACTCCCATTGTACATCTAATATATAGGGGAATTTTAGGCCTTAATGCAGCTGACAGCTAGGGTAAAAAATATTTATTTTCAATCTAAATCTAAATTGAAATTAGAATTAGCACATTTCAAGAAGGCCCAAAAAACATTTCCATTTTAAAAATTAATTTTCAAGGTTTCTTCAGATATATATTGCAGAAACGGTTTGAAAATCCTTAAATAATAGTTCATATCAATGAATGAAAATTTCTGGCTTCATAGAAAGGCTTTTTCCAAAGACTCCGGAAGCCAAGTTGTCAAAACTCCATTTTTAACATTGATGTCTAATGTTTTGCATTGTTGTGTCAGTGACAGANCTCTCTTGTAGGATTTTGACTCAGACGCCAGGGTGAGTTGCGTGCTATGGTGGTGAAATTTAGCTTGGAATACTTGATGGAATATCGTGATTTTTGTGTATATGACGACTTGTCATGCGCAGATATTTACTTTTTGTTTTCTGTTGTAGGATCGTGCGTTTTCTCAGTTTTCTCAGATCTCCATGCGTAAGCTCTCTCCTTGCACCTTAGCTTCCTCCGCATTTAATTTGTAATGTTTGTTTAATTAATATGGTAGCACCTCTGTAACATCGTTAGTTTGATTTGCTTAGTTTTAATTTGCCGTTTATCATTAATAAATTTAAAACGTTTGTTTGAGTCAACTATCTGCTCGGTCCAAGCTTTTGCTGATTAGACCAATAGGGAAGTTGCATTTAATTTCCGGTCATTGGTGGACGGGACAATTAGACCATTCGAAATTCTGAGGTGACACGACTAATTGGCTATTCGGGGGCATTCAAGATTAGTTTGTCACAATCAATAATGAAGATTTATGGTTTTATTGCATGATCGTCATAGCTTTATTTCTGTAAGATTGGTTTCTGTAGTAGCTTTATTTTTGGCACATAGTAAGTCCTCGTTTGAATAGCTTTACAGCAAAGAAATTGTTCAGATAGTGGGTTGTAATGAAACACTGATACATTTCATATTAGATTGGGAAATTCAAGTTCACATCCTACATTAACAAATATCTCCAGTACATGAAAAGAATAATCCAAACACCATCAAATTTCAGAATCAGTTAACATCATTTTTCAACAAGCAATAACTTTTGCAGGCTTAAACACCTCACTAATTTCATGTCAGTTGAAATTTAAAAAACAAATTTTTGTACAAAATTTTAAAATTAGTCTTCTGAGTTTACTGTCAACCTATTTTCAATTTATAGCATATACCTCTTAAAATAGAGTTCATTCCTTTGCATGATATCAACAAAAATTATTTTAGCTCATTTACTGCTTGTGTAATTCAGATCACCATGGATTATCTATCTATTGTGAGTATCAAGTTCACGATGACAATTTTTTATGCCCAAACAACTTGAAAATGTATTAGTATTATTATGATTAGTCTTACTCATAGTATTTCAAGATGAGTAAATTGAGAATATATGTATATAAATTATGAACTGAATGCTCCACTTGCTTTGATCTGTACTATATTGTCAATGCCACATGTATAATAATAAATTCTATATTACTCTTTGGATAGGTCAAGACTTCTCATTTTTTTATGTCATTATAATACAACTCATTCAGTAAATTTAAATTTTAGCTTCTTGTAATAACTCTCTTACTGCAATAATAGTATTGAGTTTTTATTATAAATACATCCATGACAATTTCTGTTTTAAAGTTAATTACAATTGTAATAGAGTAAAAATACTTGCCTAATTAGTTGATTGATATTTCCTCACTGTCTTGAAATAGATAAGATATAGGAACCAAATTGTTAACATTTGCAAAATGCATGTGCAGTTGCTGATTTAAGAGCAACATCAAATACCTCTCTTGAATTACATACTGTTTTACACACTCCCATTGTACATCTAATATATAGGGGAATTTTAGGCCTTAATGCAGCTGACAGCTAGGGTAAAAAATATTTATTTTCAATCTAAATCTAAATTGAAATTAAAATTAGCATGTTTCAAGAAGGCCTGAAAAAACATTTCCATTTTAAAAATTAATTTTCAAGGTTTCTTCAGATATATATTGCAGAAACGGTTTGAAAATCCTTAAATAATAGTTCATATCNAAAAATAATAAATAAATAACCTTTGTATTACAGAGATTATTGTAAAAAATTTAATAGGCTTTCATTTTATATAAATTAGAAACTTTCTCATGCTCTTTTTGTCATAGCTACAAAATGAGCTCTTAACTAGTTTAATTAGTGCCAATTATAATCAAGGAATAACATTTTTCCTAAATATATCTGTACATATTGTTAAAAGATGTTCATTTCCCATAAATTAAAACTTTCTCGCTGAAAAACTAAAGCACGTAATCCATGCAATTTGGTGTGTTTGACACACCTTTTCTGCAGCTGTAAAATTAGCTAAAAATATGAAAGAATTTAATTAGAAATAGACAATCTTCTTAACAATTTACCATGTGACCAGCTCAATTTTTTCTTTATGATGGCTCTAGAACTTTAGAGTCATCTGTGATGGCTCTATGGCACTTTGATGACTCTACGACAGCCAATTTGCTGTCATTGCTGGACAGCAGTCAACAACTGACAGCCACTGTCAGTTGTTGGAGTTATACAGTTGTGTAGGCAGCGCAGTTATGAGGTTAAGTTGCTTTGTAGGCAGGTCAGTTGAGAGGTCAAGTTGTGTAGGCAGGGCAGTTGTGGAGTTGAGTTGCTGTATGGGGAGGGCAGTTTTGGGGTTAAAGTTGCATTATAGGCAAGGCAGTTGTGGTGTTAAGGAGCGGTGTAGGCTAGGCAGTTGAGAGGTCAAGTTGCTGGGTAGGCAGGGCAGTTGTGAGGTTAGTTGCTGCGTAGGCAGGTCATTTGTTTGGTTATGCAGGTGTGTAGGCAGGGCAGTTGTGAGGTTAATTTGCTGTGTAGCCAAGGCAGTTGTGGGTTTAAGTTGTTGTGTAGGCAAGGTAGTTGTGATGTTAATTGGCTGTGCAGCCAAAGCAGTTGTGTGGTTAAGCTGTTGTGTAGGCAAGGAGTTTTTGGGTTATATTATTGTGTTGGCAAGGCAGTTTTCAGATTAAATTGCTGTGTAGGCAAGGCAGTTGTGAGGTCAAGTTGCAGTGTCACAAAAAATTAACTATAATTTTGATAAGCATAAACACGTGTGGTTCTAGGTAATAACGAAAGCCATGGAAATTTTTTTACTACAATGTATAAAAAATTCACTTTGAGTCTTTAGACTGACAGAAAGCATATGACATGACTAAGTTTTACCGGGAGTTTTGATTTTTTCTGGACTCATTTCCATTAATATTAATATTGTACACTGTTGGTTGGGTTTGGCTCCTGTAAGGTGTGAAAGTGTTGTACTTCATTAGGGTTCATTTATAGTGATCTACAAAACCATGTGGATGAGACTGTCATTGCACCAAAACATAGTAAAGCTCAGACTACCAATGATGTGTTCACTAATTGAGACTTCTGTCACTATAAGCCTCATCAGAAGGATAAGGTTGAAGCCATGAACTGGTCGTTTGACCCTGCCATGGATATTGCCAATACTGCATCTGGGAATGTCCTGAAAAGTTTATACATTCAATCATGTAGCATATACAAATTCTTACTTTTATTTGCAAAATGAGCATGAATATTGATCAATTACATCTTTTTGGGTCAAGATGTGTATCCTTGGTGCTGCTGTAGCATTTTTTGAGTTTATACCAAAGTCCCAAATGAGCAAACATTTCTATGATGGCAAATGTTTTCTGTTACGGCATATTGCTTTCAGTTGTATTTGTGAGTTGATTACAATGCACAAATCTCATTGAATTCTTATGAAATGTGAAGAGAAATTCTCTGCATGAGCATCCTGGAACAGTTGCTTGCAACATCAAAGAAAAGAGTCCTTATCCAAAAAATAAATTAAACTAAGAACTACCTTCAATGAAACACAAGTGGCCCCAGCATTCAACTCCTGTGCCTTTTAGGAAAAACATGTTAACTTTTTTCTATTTGTGCTTTTTGGAAATATTTCAAATTTACAAGGCATGTTTTCTAAGTCAATACTGTTTTGAAATTAAAAAAAGACATGCAAAGATATCACAATCATTTTATTTTTACATTAAAGCCTATACCTTTATCTACTTTTCTACATAATTTCCGTGAATATTGAGGCACTTGTCATAACATCTTACTAGTTTTTGAATACCCTCCTGATAAAATTCTTACAAGTGACTTGTTAACCACTGCATCACTGATGTATCAACTGCAGTGTGAGGCATCACACTGCATCAAATGCATCATACTGCACTTGAAGAAACACCTGGGTGGTCGGCATGCAGTGGTTAACAAGTCAGGCAGCAAAATTTTATCAGGAGGGTATTCAAAAACTGGTGCTACGCTATGACAAGTGCCTCAATATTCATGGAAATTATGTTTTAAAAGTAGATTGAGGTACAGCCATTCATGCAAAAATAAAATTATTGCGATATCTTTGCATGTCTTTTCTTAATTCCACAATGGTACTGACTAAAAAAACTAAAAAAAACATGCCTCACATTTCAATATAAAAAAATATGTTTTCTTGACATATGAAAGATCATGGTTTCTATATGATGGTGTTGGCTTTAATTACAGTGGCAACTCGTGTGCTAGACGAGGATAGAGGTTGGTTAAACTAGAGAAATTCATTTTCCTATTAACCCTGACATCAGGTTGACTGGGATTCTCNCTCTGCACTTCATAGATAATAATGTTCATAAGCTTGGTAATAGCTCTGCACTTCATAGGTAATAATGTTCATAAGCTTGGTAATAGCTCTGCACTTCATAGTTAATAATGTTCATAAGCTTGGTTATAGCTTGGTAATTTCATTGAGGTTCCTTCACTGGTGGAGGATGTTGTAGGAACCAATCATTTTTCTCCTTCCTAATAATGTTGAAAGTTGTGTAAATATTGCAGAGAAAATTTGCTTGGTTTAAATAACAGCCACATGAATTATTCATGGAAAGACTATTAATCAACTGTGAAATAGTGAGTAGCTTATAATGGTGCTAGAATACTGGCACATGTGAATGACTTTTTGTCAGCATCTAAATTAAAACGAAAAGTTAGTTTTAGTTCATATGGATATTTAATTATAGCTTGTTGTTGCCATCATAATGACAAATGTATATTATTCGATTTTGTTTTTAGTCCAATTTATACAATTTTTCAATTACACCTCTAGTGAATTCTTTGTTCAAATCTTCGTATTGAACATTATACCCACTGTTTACCGAAGCACATAAAAGCCGGCAATATTTATAATTTTTCACATAGTATTTGATAGCCTACACAACTGGCAAAGCATTAGAATGTTCTAGGGAACTGCAAAGATAAAAAATACTACCTGTGCAATGCTGCCTAATGTTAGCCATCCCCTTCAGGAAAATTGTTATAAGAAAAGGTAGGCAATGCTGTAAAATATCGTTTATGGTTTTTTTCATTTCATATCATTTTGCTCACAGGCTTTTTTTTCCAATGTTTTAATTATTATTGGCAGGCATGTCAAAATCTTAGAACTAATATGTTTCCCATGAGCGTCTTTCCAGTCAGTTCAATTTAAGGGGAGCATCTCCCTCAAAAAGAACTTTTTTATTTATGGATGGATCATTTTTAAACTTTGTACACATATGTAAAATGGAAATATATGGCTTTAGGCTTTATTGAATGTATGCATTTAAAAAAAATGATAGAAAACATGAAATTCACAGAAAGTGGGAAAAGGGCGGTCTTTTCAAATTCTATCTCCTCATTCACATGCTACAACATCAAGTTACTTATCATTTGATTAGTAAAAATTCGTCTTTGGGAAAAATTTTGTCTTAACTTTCTTCCAAATTAGTATTTTTTGGGTGGGGCGGAATTTTTCATCTATTTCTTGATTTTTGCCCTACACCCCCCCCCCCCTTTTTGCAAAATATAATCCAAAATATATCGAAATTACAAAACAGCTAAAACCAATCCCTTGATCTTTTTTATGAATCAAATGGTATGTCTCTCAATGCTGTAGCTTGAAAATCATAGAGAGAGATAGATTTTTAAGTGGGTGCATTTTGGAAATTTTAATTGTTCAGGGGAGCCAAATGAGTAAAATTTGTTGAGAAAAGGAGGATATAAATAATAATAATAATATAATAGCGGTTTCAGCGTTTATTAGGCCGTAGGCCTGTTGCCGATTCTTAACATCGCAGATCATTCACAGCTTGTTGCAGTTTCGAACTCACAACTCACTGATTCAAATTCTGCTGTGCTTAGCCGCCCGGCCTCCTTGCCGATTCTGACCAGAAACTGGCGCACAGAGCTGGGATCGAACCCGCGCCTCTCTGCGCCAATCTTGGTACTCTGAACTGTAACTACTGGGCCACCCTGAGGCCCAGTGGCCCTGATATGCCAAAAAATTGCTTGATATTGTAGCCCAAGTTCACCCATTGCCAATTAGTTACACTTAGGGTACCAGCACATGTCTGTAGACTTATTCTTGTGCAGTTGAACATGAATAATAAGCTAATATGTGACTTTTGTGATATTTATTTATATAAAAATATTCATTTCATATAAATTCAGAATAACCTAATGCAAAAAACATTTTATGTACATCCGTGCTATTTGCTTTTTGAGTGCGCATTGTTCAAAGCTCTCAAACGAGTGCAAACACTTTACAATTAACAAAAATAATGATCTATAAATACATTCTTAAATGAAAATTTGTAAATATCGCTATAAAAGTGTTCTTTTTATAAAAGTTTAAAACTGCCTTATGTAAAAAATTATTGCATGTACATTCATGGTATTAGCTTTGCTGAACGCGTCTTTTTTGTAGCTTTCAAATGAGTGCAAAAACTTTGCAATTAACATGAATAATGATAAATACAGATTTAATTAAAAAAAATTTGCGAACATATTGTTACAAAAAATTGTTTTATACATTTTTAAAATTGCTTGCGCAAAAACTAGAGCACGCACATGCATGTACTGTACAGCATTAGATGCGCCTTTTCAGCAGCTACCAAATAAGTCAAGACAATGGAATAGCCAAAATTTTCAATTTTTGACCAAGATGCTCCCCTTAAAATTAAATGAAGTGAAATGTTTTGCAACACTACTTATACTTCTCAATGGTAGGTACTGAATTAAATTTTATAGCAGTTCAAGATAGCAGTTATAGCAGTTGCTGTGGTTACCGTCAAACAGGGAAATGAGGGACAGTCGTCCCACATTTCTTAGAAATGATGTAGCTGCTAAACTAATTAAAATATCGCAAAACTAAAAATATTGGCATAAAGTTCAACATTTTTACTATCTATGTAGCATAAAGCAAGTTAGGAAATCATACATTTACTACCTCTAAAAAATCCCTGGAAAAATGATGAAAAATTATATTTTGGAAAAGTACCATTGCTAAGGTCTGTAGCAAAAAAAAATATCTGCTGTATTAAAAAATTTTAAGTGCTTAAAAGTTGCACATAGGTGTAGGCTTAAAAACGTGATCAACAGAATTTGCGTAGCTCAATCCCAAAACAATGGCGGCCATTCCCGCAAGACGGGGTAATAAGGTACACTCCTAAAAACACATTTACAGTAGAACCTTGGTTAGCAAAGGCTCCAACAAAGAATTTTGATTACATTTACCTTGATTACAAAAAAATTTCACTTAACAGAAAATTAATTCATCATCGGTCATCACAAAATTGTGCATAGAATGTCATAGATAGAATTGTGCACCTTGCAACATGGAATGAAAAGTGATTAACCTAAACTGTGGTTTATTTCTCCAAATAATATGATGGTTGTCACTAAAATATTCCTCTTTGTTTCAAGTATGTTTTTACTATCTTTTTTTGTTATAGTGAATTCACTTGACCCAATTTAAAAGGTGTGAAATTACATGACATCCTGTAAGCATACAGTTACAGAAGAAATGCTATATGGCTGCTGATATGAAGCTTGCAGTGGACAAAGTCATTGTCAATGCTCAATGGCTTGTCCATGGATACGGTAATATCATATCCATAATACCGTAATGTATGGATATGGTAATATATCAATAAAGGAAAAACAAATAAAAATCACAGAAAATATCATTTATTCTACATCTACATCATATACACAGGAAGAGAATGACTTCAGTATACTGGTAGTAATGGATGAGTACACTTTGCATGCTTCAAACATTTCAAAATTAAGTTTTATTTCAAGTGTCCTGGATTACATCATTCCCAGGGGTAATTTGAGACGCTTTTATTTTGTGTCTGGCACCTTAGGAATAGCATATGTCATTTTTTTGGAGATGCCATACAATAACCTCACAAAGACCATTAAAATGAGCCCAAATTTTATTATGAAATGTTTAATGGTAAGAAGTTATTAACGAAAAATGCTCAAAACCTTCCCTTATTACCCCGTTTGACGGTATGTCAGCTGTGAAAATAAAGTCTGGGCTATTGTCAATTCTAGACATTTCAGAATCTTTCTAGGCTAGGCTGTGCTCAAACGTACAACTCATTGCTCTGATTATTTGTCTCTTAACCATTTGACAAAGGCTGAAATGTAAAATTTTTCAACAAATTTTACAATTGTTGTTTCTTAATGTTACCATACAATGTATAATGTTGTATTATTATTAATTGTTAGAAATTATTGTACTTGTAATTTGAAATGAAGATAGAAGTTTACAATAAGATCAGATGCAGAATTGAGTGGTTTTAACAATTGTAACTAATTTTTATTCTTTCCACCCAACAGATTCATTCTTTCAAAAATTTTGCTTCTATGAATGTGATGTTGATAATATTTTAGCTTTAAAATTTGGTGCAGTATTGGGGACCCAAAAGCTATTTTTATTTCCGAATTTCATGATAAAGTTCACATCAATTCTCTTGCCTTTGCTTTGTCATCTAAATATTAAGTTACCTCAATTTTGGTGACCTGCAAGTATTGCATATTGAGATGGCACACACCATCAAACGATGCAGTGTTGCGCTGCACCAACTCTCTGATGCTACAATCAGGAGGGACGGGTGTCCTGAGCAGAGCCTACCACAGGCGGCTGCTGGTGCTGTTCAAGTCAAGTCTGAAGGTAAGCCAAGTATTTGATGTTACAATTAACTGTTGCTGTGCCCAGATGTGATTGCTGGGCCCAGATGTGATTGCTGGGATATCAACAACTTCTGATATCAATGGATTCTAAACAAATACCAAATTTTTTGTTATGTTTCCCTTCCCTTCCTTCGTTGTGTTTAGATATTTCTAGTTTTATATTACAACGGCTTCTCTTGTTCTGTTGTGTTCACATTTGCCACTCAATATACAAGAATAAATCAAGTGTAAGGGATTTGAGTAATGTGTTCCAATGAATGAATTTTATTTCCCATGCTTCATGTATTGATTCTTTTGACAAAGTATAGGCAAGTGAACCATCGATTCCAGTGCAATAATTTTACTATTTTCCAGCCCC
>NW_025933696.1:13089-68409 GCF_000764305.2 Hyalella azteca
CTGATTGTGAGTATGCGTGTGTCACAAAACAAGCCTTGAAACGCCATATTCTTCGCAAACATTCATCATAGATGCCATTCACTCGCTCTGACTGTGAGTATGCGTGTGTCACGAAAAACTGCTTGACGAGGCATTTATTTACCAAACGTTCATCAGTGAACGCTCTTCGTGGCTGTGATTGGGTGTACCTTCGTCGCAGAACATGAAACTCACAGTGTATACATGTAATAAACCATGTAACTTCTCAGTGTGCACAAGTGTTAAAACAGGTAAACTTCCTAGTGTATATGTACATGTGTAGGAACATGTAACCTTTCAGTGTAAACGCGTGTTGAAATCGGTAAACTTTCCAATTTATACATGTATTGAAACATGTAACCTTTCAGTGTACACATTTGTTAAAACAGATAAACTTCCCAATGTATACATGTACAGGAACATGTAACCTTTCAGTGTACACATGTGTTGAAACAGGTAACCTTTCAGTGTACACATGTGTTGAAACAGGTAACCTTTCAGTGTACACATGTGTTGAAACAAGTAACCTTCGCGTGTACACATTTGTTGAAACATGAAACCTCTTAGCATTAGTGTCGGAAAATGGAACTGCTCAGCGTTCATTTGTTTTGGAACATGCATTTGATTGAAATTTGCATCTCTGTTTGTATGAATAAAATTGGCCATGTAAACTATAGATATATATGTTCTAATATCAACGGCAAACGCTGTGCATAGATAATAGGGTATTTCTTACTATTAGGGTTTGACTGCCTCTTCTTTGCAGTACTTGTGAAGTCTGTTCTAAATGGAAATAAATGCTCTGCTGAAGTTAATATTTTTTTTTCAAATTTCCTTTTATTTATTCGATCAAGAGAGTTGTTCTAGGTTTGTTTATCCATTCAAACACCACGACAAGCAATTTATTCAGGTTCAGAGCGCCACAAAACAGGAAGAACTCGGTAATTATGGTGATTATTCCCTTTAAAATTAATTACATACGGAAAGCCTTTCACCCTATGGGAGCCTCCATTGTCGTCAATGAAGAAATCGCACATCGGATGCTTTAATGCAGTAAAAAATGTCATGCATATTGCGGAAGAAGCGTGGAAACCGAGAATATTTCTGAAAAACAATTGACTAGACAATGTAACCGAATTTCTGGATTGTTAAGGCAATGCAGTAACAGTATTTACTTTAGGTTAATTGCAAATAGCCGTCATCAGAACTAAATAGTTTACAGAAATGAAAATTTATTGCTAAAACGAGGCAGGCGAGAATTTGGCATCACTTGGCACTAATGAAAAAACAAAACTTTTGTGCAGCTCCAATGAAAATTGTATTTTCATGTGAAGCGGCATTTTTTTCACTGTTCATAACGTATTGCGGGCCGTGGCCACAGCTTACGACCGCCGTGGCAATTACGACCGTCACGGAGTTACGACAGTCACGGGAATTAAGCACTAAGCAGTAAGTGCTTAGTGCTTACTGCACTGAGCAGTAAGTGCTTACTGCACTAAGCACAGATTACTTAGTAATCTGTTAAATGAGAATATCGTGGGCCGGTACAACAGCGAGCTGCAGTACTCGTCCTACTGACAGTCGAAGGTCAACAAGTCAAAGGCTATTCAACAATTTATTGCGAACATTTCATACACTCTAGGGGCGTAGAAATCAATAGGGAGATAAAGCTATTCATCTCGCTCATTACCAGAGCCACCAAGAGATAATTCAAAAAATGTTTTTTTAGCAGCAATTAATTTCCTAGTACACTATCTTAAAAAAAATATTGTGATTTAAGCAATCGTTTAGATCAACACACCGTTTGTGACACATTTTTGTACCACGTTACAGAAATTTATTTAATTGAAAAAATTCAACTGGTGACATATTATCATATATGTCCACCACTCCACCTTAATTGTCATAGCGCTGACTAAAATTGAAAGCCTATTATTTGTCCAGTTGACGACGATTTAGAAAGACGACGTCTGTACAGCTGGTCCTGGATGCTACAGGAACGCACCTCACTGTGCTGATTGTGAGTATGCGTGTGTCACAAAACAAGACTTGAAACACCATATTCTTCGCAAACATTCTACAGAAAGGCCACACCACTGCGCTGATTGTGAGTATGCGTGTGTCACAAAACAAGAATTGAAACACCATATTCTTTACAAATATTCTACAGAAACGCAACACCACTGTGCTGATTGTGAGTTTGCGTGTGTCACAAAACAAGCATTGAAACGCCATATTCTTCGCAAACATTCATCATAGATGCCATTCACTCGCTCTGACTGTGAGGAAGCGTGTGTCAAGAAAAACTGCGTGACAAGGCATTTCTGTGCCAGACATGCATCAGTGAACGCTCTTCGTGGCTGTGATTGGGTGTACACTCGTCGCAGAGCATGAAACTCACAGTGTATACATGTAATAAACCATGTAACTTCTCTGTGTCACACGTTAAAAGAGGTAAAACTTCCCAATTTATTCATGTGTTGAAACAGGTAACCTTCCCGTGTACACATGTGTTGAAACAGGTAGACTTCTCAATGTATACATGTGTAGAAACATGTAATCTTCCCGTGTACACATGTGTTGAAACAGGTAACCTTCCCGTATACACATTTGTTGAAACATGAAACCTCTTAGCATTAGTGTCAGAAAATGGAACTGCTCAGCGTTCACTTGTGTTGGATCATGTGTTTGATTGAAATTTGCCGTCTCTGTTTGTATGAATAAGATTGGCTACATAAACTATAGTTATATATGTTTATAACGTCAACGAGAAACGCCGTGCATAGATAAATGGTATTTCTAACTATTAGTGTTTGACTGCCTCTTATTTTCAGTACTTGTGAAGTCTGTTACAAATGGAAATAAATGCTCTGCTTAAGTTATTTTTTCAAACTTCCTATTATTTATTCGATCAAGAGAGTTGTTCTAGGTTAGTTTATCCATTCAAACACCACGACAAGCAATTTATGTAGGTTCAACTCGGGCACTTGCCGGCGCATGCCTCTGAAGCGGCTGAACCCCTATACACGAGGCTAGTAGCGTGGACAGTTCAAGCGCCGGATGAACTAGCGGCTAGTACTATCCCTGTGTACAGGCACCTTAAGGGCACATTTTCAACAAGAGTGTTGGCTCCACTGCAGAAATTAAATAACACAGATACATTTCAGCATTGACACATCTCAGCATTGACACATTTCAGCGTTGACACATTTCATCATTGACACATTTCAGCATTGACACATTTCAGCATTGACACATTTCAGCATTGACACATTTCATCATTGACGCATTTCAGCATTGACACAGCTCAGCGTTGACACATTTCAGCATTGACGCATTTCATCAGTGACACATTTCAGCATTGACGCAATTTCATCATTGACACATTTCATTAGTGGCACATTGTACTATTATGTATTATCTTATGTTGAACTGTTATCTCACTCTATCTTTAAAATAAATACCAACCTCATGTAATATGGTCTGTAATATATCCTTTTGTAATGCACAGAACTGTACAGTAATTTTATTGTGGTCACCTCGTGATTCTCTGACGCGGGCAGCCCTCGGGCGCGGCTCATGGGAATTGCTGGCCTGGCATCTGCCCCAATTTTTATATATTCTACAATTTGAATATGTGAAAGATTATTTACTACGACTCTGATATATTGTAGCGTTCTTATTGTCTGGACTCAACATTAGACAAATTAATTAGCATTCCAGGCTGTCGTATGCTGGACTTGTTCAACTGAAGTTATTTTAGTTTTTTTTTCTAATCAATTACTGACGGAAGTCTTTTGCTTGTGGAGCGCAGGCCATGCGATGTTTGAAGGAAACAAAATAATTTTTGCCTCAACTTTTCTTCCCTCCTTTCACTTACTGTTCTACGCGGCGAGCCACAGGAAAATCATTAAAATTCCTTACAAGATATTTGCATTTAGTAAAAATTTTGTACGTTGAGTAAGAATTTAGCATCAAATGTTCTCAATGTCCAGATTGAGTAGCATTCGCTAATATTTTCATTCCATAAATGTTTTTTCAACACACCCACCGTCTAATGTGAGTGAACTATTAATGTTCATCGGCCAGTCAAAGAGACTTTAATTTCTCTGTGGTTATGTGGTCAGCAAATCACCTTACCTTTCGTGCAGTGATGGTGCAATCACATGTTGAATCATGGAGGAGGATAGAAATTTTGACATGAGACTGCGTTCAAAATTATCATTAATTATTATTATCCACGTAAAGTTCTTCATGTTAGTGCATTTTAGTACAGAGAAGCGGCAAGTCAATTCAGGCTATCCACTGAATGAAGAACCAATGGATATTAGAAGATCCTTTAAGAGTCATGCTACTTAATAATGTTCCTAAACAGCCTGCCGACTGCCACTGTCTGTGATAGCTGCAAATTCCTTCATAAATATTTTATATAAATATTTTTGTATTTTGATATTCCTTCGTACCATCTTCTGCGCGGTCGGGACGGGAGAATATAACAAATTAACTGTACGTCTTATTGTAGGGCGTGCTGTAAGTCAGGCTTGGAGAAAAACTTCAGGTCGGACCAAAAGAATTACTATGAGTCGGACTAAGAATGGCCCAGTGGTTAGAGTTCAAAGTACCAAGATTGGAGCAGTGTGGTTGCGGGTTCGATCTTAGTTCTCAGATCAGAAGTTCTCCGATAAGTTTTTAGATCAGTTCTCAGATCAGAATCGACGAGGAGGCTGGGTGGTTAAGCACAGCAAAATTGTAGTAGTGAGTTGTGTGTTTGAGACCCACAACAAGCAGTGAATACTCTGCGATATTAAGAATCGGAGATAGGTCTTACGGGCTAAGGAAGGCTGACGCCGCAATTCTATGAGACGTGCCATCAGTCAGGCTGGTGTGCTGTAAATTAGGCAAAGCGACGCGGGACATTTGATTTTTATTCATTACATTAATTTCTCGTATTCCGGAATTACAACTTGATCCGCGGTATTTGGTGAATGTATTGTTGGCCGCATGTCGACGTCTTTCGAGGAAGTTGGATGCTAAACAGGTGACGGAGAGTGGCTGCTCGACAGATGATGGAGAGTTGCTGCTTGACAGGTGATGGTGAGTTGCTGCTTGACAGGTGATGGAGAGTTGCTGCTTGACAGGTGATGGTGAGTTGCTGCTTGACAGGTGATGGAGAGTTGCTGCTTGACAGGTGACGGAGAGTTGCAGTATATTTTGTTGGGCAGATAATAATAAACTTTACCGGAAAACTTTACCGGAAGAGCCAATGTTGAAACGGGAGCACAGCCGTGCACCACCAATTTTGTGCACCAATAAGCCCTGAATCGAACGCCATGGATCTCTCCGGACATCCACCAATCAGCCGTGAACCACTCGGCTTTGTCTTCCACCGGCCTCGCATAGAACCTGCCGCGCACCACTAGGCCGCGGATAGAATCTGACTTCCGAGCATCGTTAAATTACGTAATTTTACGTTCACCGCATCTGAGGTTAGGTTTCAGATAGCATAGTTCTGTTCCAAAATTTATCGTCCTTCGACAAGTGGCCGTTCGACCGAGGGCTGGTTCGAACCACGGCCTAGATACAGACGGCTTGAAGTGTCGAAGGATACGTTCCGGAAGGCAGGAATCATGATGGTCCATTACATTTACATCCAGGGCAGTGGTGGTCTTTGGCAGGCGACCCGTTGAAACGACATTAGCCTAATTGCATCCGCTACAATTTCCGGACTTGCGTACGCCTGGGGCGAAAGATTTGTATTCAGTGGAGCGCACCCGTGGCGCGTGCGCCACGAATTTTGTGCACCAATCAGCCCTGAGGCCTTTAAAGAACGCCTAGAATATTTCCGCAAGGCCACCAGTCAGCCTAGTATTAATCCTGCCGTCAGTTACCAGCCCATGACATCATCTTGTTTTAAAAATCAAGAGCTTTACGCCACCATTTTCTGAAGCAAATAGCCCAGAGTGTAATGATCGTCCACCACTGGACAGTCTGGACTGAACGTTACATGATCCGTGATGATCGAATCGTAACTTCATTTCCTGGCATTAGCTTGAACTATATAGCTGCATGAAGTACCAAATGAAAAGTTATTGAGGCAACTATAACTCAAGTCTCAAAACCCTGTCGTGGGGCCGCATTGAAGTGATTGAACTAGTCTTTAGAACGGAAGACCAGAGGCTCTTGCAAATCTGAAAAAAACAGCGGGCTGCAATCAATCAGCCTAGATTGGCAGTGGTCAGTGGAACTTCATGAATCCTGCCGTGCACCACCAGACAGTCACTTTTAGCTCACATCATCTGAGGTTGGTTAGGTATAAGATAGCATATTTCTAAATAATTTCTGTTCCAAAATCTATCATCTTTTGACGAGTGATTTTCGCTGCTTTTTAAAATAACATAACCTTTATCTCAGGATCTGGGGTTTGCCTGGTTTGGTTTCAGATAGAATAGTTCTGTTCCAAAATTTATCGTCCTTTGAGTTTGACAAGTGGCCGTTTGACCCTAGGCTGATTTGACCCTAGGCTGACAGACCGGCCAGATACAAATGGGCTGGCGGAGGGCATCATATTCACTGTAAGGCTCCAGCGCTCTCTGTTCAGGTGATGTAGAATTTTTTTGCATGTTGACAGACAATGCTGGCCATAGTCGCCAATTCCATACTATGTTAGGCTACTTTCATGTGAGCTGATTGATCTACAGGTACAGTTCAATGGATGTGATCTGTCTGGTGGCTTGTGGCTGATAATGTTACAGTCAATAAGTGTTCTATGCTACATTCTAGAGGGAAGTTGGAAAGAGATTATGAAAGTCCATTTGAAGCATGGCATTGGAGGTCTCCAACATGCATCCCATTTTCACTGGAAGCTGCATTATGAGAGTGGCTGTTTGTCATATACTTATCTTATAAGACTTAGACTGCAAATCCAAAAATAGCCTGTATTCCTCTGATGTGACTCATTTAAACTTGAATAACTTTAGTTACAGACATGACGGGGAGTTTGACGGTTAAGTGCTGCTCTTGTTCAAGTAAGTTTTGTAGGATTCCGACATGGAAACCTTGAGCCTCTTGCCTCCATTAAATGATCGGTGCATATTGGATGATGTCAGTTGCCAGCCTCGGTATCATGTTGCGTTGTTTAGAAACTTATCTCTCTGTGCATTATGCACCATATGAGACAAATGGCATTTGATAAATCATTAATAAAAATGTTGAATGTGCACTTACATATTGAGTTTTTTCTAGAATTAAACCATTTATAATTTCTTCATTTACCGGTACTCTAGATTTAAATAATGATTTAAATAATAATGGTTCTGTATGATAATGATTATGATGGTATCCATGATACTTTGCTGGTCTACTTATAGGACTCAAAATTGAACTTTAGGAAGAGTCTAAAAAACTCTGCTTTGCCACTGTGCTGCAAAAAGATCCTCGCCACGGTCAGTTGGTTTATAAAAATTGTATGGAATGTTTGAAAGAACCCAAATATTTGGTATTATTACAATTCTTAGCACATCATATTGATAATTAAATTTAAAGGTTTCAAATAATAGAAAATGAGTTCAAAAATTTAATTGAATATCAGAAAAAGCAGATTTATATTCCTAAATTTGAAGATTCAATTCAAACCCAAATATATTTGCACCACTAGGTGTTGGCAGTTTTGTGAATTACATTCAATGTGATGAAAATCATGCAATGGAGTTTGGGGAGGCATATTAATACATCTAATATCCTATTACTTCAAGTTAGGTCAGAATGTTACCATGATATGGTACTCAAGCCTAGCTACAAATCATTCTGGAGTACAATACTGCTAGACATCTAATTGGATAGCATCTTACAATCCTGTACCTAAACAAACAATGAAGTGGCAACTACTGAAAACTGTTCAAGTTATTGGCAAAAACTACTGTAGTAAATTCCTTGGTCTCTAAGATCAGTTCTACCTATTCTATATAAAATAATCAATGAGAATTACTGAATTTTATGAATATGACCAAATATATCATTAAGAAATGCTTCTATGATTAAATCATGCTGGTAATGGTGGTCTCTGTCCCAGCTAGTGTGAAAAACCCCTACTCTCGAAATGAAATGAAATATATCTACCTTTTATGCCATGACTTGAGCTTTCCCTCTTTTGTTAGAGCCACAAAATTTTTTGCTAGATGAATGCCTCCTATCTAATTGTTAATTAAAGTGCACAATTAAGCTGAAATATTCCAAACTTATAAAAAATTTGTCACTTTGGAGCTGCAAGATTTCATTCATAAGTTGTAAAATTCCTTTCACATTCTTGAACCAAACTGTAAAATCAGGCTGGAGCCACCTGTGTAGTAAATGAGAAAAAAACATCTACTGACCTAGGAATGTGGTCCTATTCACCCATTTCATAAACTATTCCCATATTTTTCAATATGTAATAGAAGAAAAATTGCCATTACTTAAAAAAAACTGTGAAATGATTGTTTTTGCCCCAAATTTTTGGAAATCAACCCATATTCTTATGACAAGCTGCAAGCGGATTTTTGTAGTATTTAATTTATGGAATTGTTTCGCAGGAGCCTATCTCAGGAACCCAAGGATGGATTAAAACAACCGTGTAATTTTAGTCCCTCTTCAAAGCATGTACTCTGCACAAACAGAAATGCATCAGATGGCAAAAACACATCATTTAATAATTAAAACAACAGGCTAGTCAGCCATGACTGAGCAAGAAAGACACTTGATGAGAATAACTTTCAGATTCTAATTTGGCTAAATGTAATTGCCTTTTATTAGGAAATAGGTTACCTCAGTATAGCAAAATATCAAGTTTAAACTGCAGCTGCATGTAAATAAATCAGTCAAGGAAAACCGTACCAACTGCCTAGTCAAAAAGTAGCAAGCAGCGAAATGACAATGGCGGGTTTATCATGAGAAATCTAATGCAGATCACATGGAAGGCTGGAAAATCTATATCTGAAAAAATCAGCAGGGTTATGAATGGTTACATTAACTTGGAAAATGTATAGCAAATAGTGTAGTGATTATTGCTGAGTAATACATCAGAAAAAAATGGCAAATAAAAGTTGCATGAGCATTTTCAAAAAGGTACTATAAATTGCAAAGATATAGGCAATGCTTTCTGCAATAAAAGAATAACCCAGTGTAAATTCCACAACAGCTAGTTGTGAAATACAAAATAAAGTGACATTTTATCTTATGATCAGAACATCTTTGCTCACATCATTCATGTCATCATCAGAGAGCTTAAACATTAAAACTCTTACAGAAATAGATCACATATGCCAAGCCTTAACCAAGGAGAAAGGTTAGAGCTACGGGCCACTAGCAGATCCTACCGATTTTGCTACCTTGATCAAGAACAAATTCACTGCAATAAGTGAATTTGCAGGAAAAAAACTGAAAAACTTGAAACCACAATCTACTTCTACTCACATTATTTTTTTTCGTTCTACATGTCATTGATGTATTTTAGTAGTTTTTGTGGAGGACGCTTTTTATGCTAAAAGGCATGTTAGATTCTACTCTCACTTCAAAACTACAGATTTGCTGCATGATCAGATACCAAGCGAAGGTAAATTCTAATGATGAGAATTATCCTGGCACAAGAATTTCAAGCAGAGAATGCCTTTTCCAGGTTGTGATAAGCTATTTTGGGCTGCAAACTCAATTGTCAAGCTGTGTGCAAATATTGTGCCAAATATATAATTTAATCCTAGACATAGCAATACATAAATTTTTCTTTATTTTTTAGGGACAATCAAGCATGCGATTACTTGTCCATGGTGCTGCATAATGGAATNATATTTTAGCTCCTTGTAACAATTCCCTTATTGCATGACTAGTATTAAGGTTTTAATATGAATATATCTATGACAATTTCTGTTTCAAAGTTTATTACAATTGTTATTGCATTTAGATATTTGTATAATTAGTTGACTGATTTTTTTTCTCACAGTCTTGAAATAGACAAGATATGAGAACCAAATTGTTTACATTTGCAAAATGCATGTGCAGTTGTTGATTTGAAAGCAACATGAAATAACTCTCTTGAATTATATACTGATTTACACACTCCCATTGTACATATATCCAATCTATAGAAGAATTTTAGGCCTTGATGCAGCTGACAGCTAGTCTAGAAAATATTAATTTTCAATCAAAACCTGAATTGCAAACTAAATTAGCACATTTCAAGAAGGTCTAACAAAAATTTTAATTTTTAAAATTAATTTTTCAGATATTTTTGGATGTATATTGCTGAAACTGTTTAAAAATCTTTGAATTATAGTTTATAGTATTAATGAATGAAAACCTCTGGCTACATGGAAAAGCCTTATCCATAGACTTGGGAAGCCAAGCTGTCAAAACGCCAGTTTTAATATTCATGTCTAATGCTTTTACATTGTTGTGCCAATGAGAGAGCACTTAATCAACAGATGCAATGCATCAACATACTATTAGGGAGGGCCAGGTTAGGTTATTAGTTCCATTCTGACTCGACCTATAACAGAGCACCTAGAATGTCAAGAGAGGTGTATTCACTGAATGTGCACCTGAATTGTTTTGCTTTTCATCCTTTTACAATTTTATTATTGGTAAGCATTAATTTCTCTTAGAATGTATTGATTTAACTTCTGCTGACTCTACAAGAAAAAATATTCCTGCTTGCAACTATGGCAGAGCTGGGCCTACTGGACAAACTCTCTACCATCTACATCATATCTTATGTGAACTCAGCCTATGGGCTCCAGTTTATTGCAATATATTTGATATCTGTTAATTGACTGCATCAGGATAGTTCAAATAAACTGCTCTAAGGAACAAGGCTGATTTTGCTTAATTGAAATTTGGCCCAAGTAAATGGCTGACTTCTGGGAATTTATTGAAGCGTGGTTGATGGTGTAAAATATGCAAGTAACTGAATAATCCTATTTGAAGAAACTCGAAAATAAGTTGAAATCCACATGTATAATGGTTGGCATGGACTTGACTCCTGTTGATTTTCTCAGGCTGTGAGCATTATGGTAGTGATTATCTGATGCATCAAATAAAGCAATGCATCGTATATTCTATTTTACAGGATGTTGATGATATTTTACATATGCAAAAAAATCTCATGCTCATCTATAATCAAAACTTCAATTACTTGTCAGTTTCTTCATTTCCAAAATATATACATATATTAGCATGATGAAAAATCATAATCTTCAGTAGAGAAATACTACTAAAAGAACTAGTAGAAGACTTCTAGACTACTAGTAGAAAGTTAGAAAATATATTAAGTGCAATTTGGGTAAATGATGATCCTTCCCTCTTCTATCTCATGTTAAATACTTTTTTCCTTATATATATTAAATGTTTTCATTAATTTTATCATCTTGTTTCTTATTTGTGCATCTGGTGGACTGCAAGCATAAAGTTTTCAGTCCATGGTTACAAGTCAATCAAAATGGTAAATATCTTTGAAATGGTGAATCAAACATATTATTACATTTTATATCTTTGCCGGTTTACATGTTCTTAACACTTTGACTCCAATTGCTTAATCTTGTACTATTATTTCTTTTTTTACTGTTTTTAACAGGGTTGCCAGACAGTCATTTTTTCCGAACTAATTCCGTGATTTAGTTTTTCTCAATTGCGTTGGCCAGCTAAAATTTATAATAGGGGTACTTCCTAATTAAATTCTAAATACTGCAAAAAGAAAATAAATGGAATTTTTATAGCGGAACCTACAAATAAACTAGTATATATTAAGTTATCAGCTTTTTTTGGCCTTTTTTGTTCTCTGATTTGGCCGATTTTAGGCAACCTGAATTGTGTACCACTACGTCCTGGAGAAATACATTTCATGATACGCATATGTACCACTTTGGAGTCAACCTGTTAAGTCAACATTCACTGTTGCAAATGTAAAACATGATTTTAAATATTGGCCTAATAAGGGGGTTGGATATGATAAGAAAAAATTTCTATATTTACTGACTAATCTCTCTGAAACTTCATAAACATATGCAAAACACATGTACAATAACTATTTGTTTGTATGATTTTTATGAGTAGAAAACAACTGAAATGGGTCTGAAAAGTAGTAAAAGACCAAAAAAATATTCAAAATGTATCCCCAGTTTTCCTAAGGTCTATTTCTTGCTTTGAGGGTACCATTATTTGCCACTTGACTTTTTGTTATCCAGAATATATAATGCAAATAATAATATATAAATACAATTTTTTCTTAAAGAGATCTCTGAAAAAAATTTAGCAAGTCTTTATTTTATATAAATCAAAACTAATGCAAAAATTTAGCATGTACATAAATACGGTTTGCTGAATTTGACATGCCTATCTGTAGCTACAAAATGAGCCAAAAACTAGCTTGATTAGAGTAACTTATAATCTATAAATACATTTTCCCTAAGTAAATCTCTGTTCCTATATAAATAAAAAATTCATTTTCCATAAATTTAAACTTTTTTGCTAGCTAACTAAAGTATTTGCTGTGTTTGACACACTTTTTCTGTAGCTGCAAAGTGAGCTACAAAAATGGAAAAAATGTTATTTTAGAAATAGACAATCCTCTTTGTAAACAGCTCAATTTTTTCTTTAGGTTGGCTCTTCAACTGTAGAGCCATCTGTGAAGGCACCATGACTCTTTTATGGTACCTTCTTTATGCTGTCATAAAGACTCTTCATGACAGCCTCTTTGCTGTCTGCTGCAGGCTTGAGTTTCTCATCAGCCCTTTAGCCAGTTTATCATGCCCTCTCCTGGCAATGCATATTATCAGATTGCAGTTCTCAATAGTATTTAAACTATTGTGGCAGATCGATTGTGGGGTCAAGTCGTGTAGGCAACGCAGTTGTGAAGTTAAGTTGGTTTGAAGGCAGGGCAGTTATGAGGTTAAGTTGCTTTGTAGGCAGGTTAGTAGTGGTGTTAAGAGGGGGTATCGCCTCCAGAAAACATCCACATTTACTAACGGATCTTTCTGAAACTTCACACATATACTTAAAACTGAAATACAAGCACATTTTGATCAATTGATTTTTTCTGAAAAATTCATAGAAACATGAAATTCTTAGAAAACAGAAAAAAGGGGTACTTTAAAAATCTATCTCCTCCTAAAGTTTTCAAGCTACAACATCAAAGAATACCATTTGATTCATAAAGACCATACCAATCGAGTAACACAGCCCGATTTTTTATTTTTGCCTTAGTTTTTTTTTACATGCATTATCCCGTTTTCTACTCATTTTCTTCTGGTTCCTCCCCCCTCCCCCCATTTTCAATCCAAACTATGCACAAACCTAAGAAAAGGTGCTTCGTTACTCAATGGGTATGGTCTTTACAAATCGAATGGTATATCCTTCAATGCTGTAGCTTGAAAACTGTAGGAGAAGATAGGTTTGCAGTGACAATAAGTTAACTTCTCAGTAGAACCCAACAAAGTCCCGCATGCATCAGAATAGGCTCTCAATGTAGCAAGGATACAAAACTAAACGTTACTGGAGCTTGATTCCAGTCAAGGATGGTGGGAATGACTGCATGCACACCACTCCATACAACTCCAGGCTGGTAACTGAAGTGCAGCTGAAGCAGACACTCTATTTAAGTGCTTGGCAGCTAATTTCCCCGTATCTTAAATGTTAAGTTATCTTAAATGTTAAGAAGATTGTTGTAGTAGGAAATTTGTTGTATAGACAAGGCAGTTGTGGGGTTAAGTTGTGGTATAGGATAGGCAGTTGTGAGGGTAAGTTGCTGTGTAGCCAAGGCAGTTGTGGGGTAAAGTTGTTTATTAGGCATGGGAGTTTTAGAATTAAGTTACTGTGTAGGCAAGGCAGTTTTGAGATTAAATTGCTGTGTTACACTGAAATTTTGATAAGCATAAACATGTGTGGTAGTCAAGGTAATATTTGAAGCCATGGACAATTTTTTAATTTTAATTTATAACAGAAATTTGTTTTGAATCTGTAGGCTGACAGGAAGCCTATGACATGACTAAGTTGTACCTGGAGTCTTCTTTTTTCAAGGACTCATTTACATTAATATTGCTATTTGTTGGTTGGGTTTGGCTCATGTAAGGTGTGAAAGTGTTGCATTTCATTAGGGTTCACATATAATGATCTACAAAACTATGTGGATGTGGCTGACATTGCACCAGAACGTAATAAAGCTCAGACTTCCAATGATGAGTTCTCTAATTGGGACTTGTGTCACTAGAAGCCACGCCAGAAAGACGAGACTGAAGCCAAGAACTGGTTGCTTGACCCTGTCATGGATATTGGCATATTGCCAATACTGCATCTGGGAATATCCTAAGGGAACTAACTTGGCCTAAAACTAAGTCTGTTACCCAAAACAAAGTTTGATTGTCTAGTACTGTCGGTACTGTCTATCAAATAAATTTTGTACTTTTATTTTTTAACAAGCATGACTAGTGACTAATTACGTCTTCAGGGTCAAAATGTCAATCCTTTGCACTGCTGAATCATTTTCAAATCATTCCAAAGCCCAAAATGAGCTAACATCTCAATGTTGGCAAATGTTTGCTGTTGTAGCACATTGCTATCAGTCGTATTTGTGAGGTTTGGGTTACAATGCACCAAGCTCTTTGAATTCTCAGTGTGTAATGTGAAGAGAAATCCTCTGCAGGAGAATTGCAAATTGTTCCTGCGACTTATTCCTGCAGAATGCAGGAACAAGTTGCTTGCAATATCAAAGACAAGAGTCCTAATCCTTGAAGTAAATTAAACTAAGAACTACCTTCATTGACACACAAGTGTTCCAACACTCAACTCACGTACCTGTAATAGAAACGTGTTAAATGTTGTTCAACCATCAATCGGGGNCCTCACAGCTTTGTCACCCATGATGATCAGCCTCAGCAGCAGCAGAAAGGCAAATTTTAGTCCAGTCAATTTCAAACAGAACTTGAAAGCTCCTGCCTAAAATTCATTGCCATCCATAACATGGAAAATTATGTACTTCTTGATGTCAAGATGTCTTCCTGTAATAATGATATTTATATAATTTTTAAATAAGTTGGGAAAGATTTGAAAATATTGCTAACATTTGTTTTAGTATGTAAAACATTCAAATCTTAAAGATTTGTATACATGTAGAAAGGGTTGGCCAGACACCTTGTCATAGGACACATATCATCATTGACACATTTCATCATTGACACATATCATCCTGTCTCTTATACACATCTAGATGTGTATAAGAGACAGACACTGGCACATGTGAATGACTTTTTGTCAGAATCTAAATTAAAACAAAAATTTAGTTTTAGTTCATATGGATATTTAATTATAGCATGGTGTTGCCATCATAATGACAAATGTATATTATTAAATTTTGTTTTATTCCAATCTTTCAAATTTTTCAATTACACCTCTAGTGTAATTTTTTCAAATCTTCTTATTGAACACTATACCCACTGTTTACCAGAGCAAAAAAAGCCTGCAATATTTATATATTTTCATATAGTATTTAATAGCCTACACAACTAGCAAAGCATTAGAATGTTCCAGGGAACTGCAAAGATAAAAAATATAACTCAGTACTCACTGCAGTGAGTGGCAGAGAACTCATTTTCATGTTGACAAAAATGTAAAGTTACGGACGGACAGACAGACAAACATGGCAAGGACAATAGCGCCTTTTTTCCATAAATGAGAAAATGTGCTGAAAACTGCCTGTGCAATGCTGCCTAATGTTAGCCAACCCCTTCAGGAAAATTGTGATAAGAAAAGGTAGGCAATGCTGTAAAATATCACTTATGTTTTTTGGCGCATTTTCTCATTTATGGAAAAATTGCACTATTGTGCTCGCCATGTCTGTCTGTCTGTCTGTCCGTCCGTGACCTCAAGTTTTTGTTGACAAAAAAATGCGCTCTCTGTCACTCACTGCAGTGAGTACTGAGTTATATTTTTTTCATTTTATATCATTTGTGCTCATAAGCTTTTTTCTGATGTTTCAATTATTATTGACAGGCATGTCAAAATCTTAAACTAATGTGTTTCCCATGAGTGTCTTTTCAGTCAATTTAAGGGGAGCGTCTCCTTCAAAAAAGAACTTTTATTTTTATGGATGGATCATTTATTTATGAATTTTAGGACAGACTTTTTTCCTTATTTATGACACACTTTTTTATTTATGGAAGGATCACTTTTAAACCTATAATGACACACTTTTTTATTTATGGAAGGATCACTTTTAAACTTGGTTCACATATGTAAAATAGAAATCTAAGACTTTGGGCTTTATTGAATGTGTGCATTTTTTTTGAAAAATGACAGAAAACATGGAATTTATAAAAAATGGAAAAAGGAGGTCTTTTCAAAATCTATCTCTCATTCACGTGCTACAACATCAAGTTACATATCATTTGATTAGTAAAAAACATATCTACTGATTCATCTTAACTTTTTTCCAAATTCTTATTTAAGTGGGTGGGGGGATTTTTCATCTGTTTCTCGATTTTTCCCCCCACCCCCCCCCTTTTTGCAAAATTTAATCCAAACTATATCGAAATTGAAAAACAATTGAATGGTATATCTCTCAATGCTGTAGCTTGAAAATCATAGGAGGAGATAGATTTTTGAGGTGGCACATTTTGGAAATTTTAATTGTTCATGGGGGCCAAATAAGTAAAATTTATTGAAAAAAGGAGGATATACCAAAAAAATTGCTTGATATATTAGCCCAAGCTTTCCTATTGACAATTAGTTGTAGGTTGGGTACCAGCATGCGTTTTAAGACTCATTCTTGTCCAGTTTAACGTGAATAGTAAGCTATATATGTGACTTTTGCGATATTTATTTATATAAAAAATATTCATGTCATATAAATTTAAAGTGGCCTAATGCAAAAAACACTACATTTACATCCGTGCTATTTGCTTTTTTGAGCGCGCATTATTTTAAGCTCTCAAATGAGAGCAAACACTTTGCAATTAATGCAAATAATGATCTATATATACATTTTAAATGAAAATTTGTAAGTATTGTTTTAAAAGTGTTAACTTTATAAAAGTTTAAAACAGCCTTATGCAAAAATTATTGCATGTACATCCATGGTATTAGCTTTGCTGAACGCGTCTTGTTTGTAGCTTTCAAGCGAGTGCAAACACTTTGCAATTAATGCAAATAATGATCTATATATACATTTTAAATGAAAATTTTTAAGTATTGTTTTAAAAGTGTTAACTTTATAAAAGTTTAAAACAGCCTTATGCAAAAATTATTGCATGTACATCCATGGTATTAGCTTTGCTGAAGGCGTCTTGTTTGTAGCTTACAAATGAGTGCAAACACTTCGCAACTAACATGAATAATGATCTATAAATACAGATTTAATTAAAAAAAAATCCTTGAACATATTGTTAAAAAATTCGTTTTATACATTTTTAAAATTGTTTGCAAAAAACTAGAGCACGCACATTCATGCACTGTACTGAGTTACACGCGCCTTTTCAGCAGCTCCAAAATGAGTCAAGAAAAATGAAAAGCCAAAATTTTCAATTTTTGACCAAGATGCTCCCCTTAAAATTAAACGAAGGGATATGTTTTGCAACACTACTTATGCTTCTCAATGGCAGGCACTGGGTGAAATTTTGTAGAATGCTCAATGGTATGTCATGGATTTGGTAATATCACATCCATAATACTGTAATGTATGGATATGGTAATATCATATCAATAAAGGAAAAACAAGGAAAAATCACAGAAAATGCCATTTATTCTACATCTACATCATGTGCAAAGGAAGAGAAGGACTCCAAAGTACTGTTAGTAATGGATGAGTACACTTTGCATGCTTCAAACGTTTTAAAATTAAGTTTTATTTCAAGTGTCCTGGATTACATCATTCCCAGGGTTAATTCAGGACGCTTTTATTTTACGTCTGGCACCTTACAAATAACATATGGATTTTTTAGATGCCATACAATAGCCCTCACAAAGGCATTTAAAATGAGCTCATACTTGTTTAAGAAATGTTCAATGGTAAGAAGTTATCAACAAAAAATGCTCAAAACCGTCCCTCATTACCCCGTTTGACGGTATGTCAGCTGTGAAAAGTCTGGGCTATTGTCAACTCTAGACATTTCAGAATCTTTCTAAGCTAGGCTGTGCTCAAACGTACAACTCATTGCTCTGATTTTTTGCTCTTAACCACTTGACAAATGCTGAAATGTAAAATTTTTTAACAAATTCTACAATTCTTGTTTCTTGATGTTACCATGCCAATGTATATTGTGGTATTATTATTCATTATTATGAACTATTGTACTTTGAGTGGTTTTAACAGAATTGAGTGGTTTTAACAATTGTAACTAATTTGTATTCTTTCCACCCAACAGATTCATTCATTGAGTGGTTTATGATTATGATAAACCACTCAACAGATTCATTGTACTTTGAGTGGTTTATGCAGAATTGAGTGGTTTTAACAATTGTAACTAATTTGTATTCTTTCCACCCAACAGATTCATTCATTTGAAAATTTTACTTCTATGAATGTGATGTTGATAATATATCAGCTTTAAAATTTGATGCAGTATTTGGTACCCAAAAGCTATTTTCATGTGCTAATTTCATTGATAAAGTTTGCATCAATTCTCTTGCCTTTGCTTTGTCATCTAAGTATAAAGCAACTTCAATTTTGGTGACCTGCAAGTATTGCATACGGAGATGGCATACACCATCAAACAATGCAGTGTTGTGCTGCACCAACTCTCTGATGATACAATCAGGAGGGGCGGGTGTCCTGATCAGAGCCTACCACAGGCGGCTGCTGGTGCTGTTCAAGTCAAGTCTGAAGGTAAGCCAAGTATTTGATGTTACAATTAACTGCTGCTGTGCCCAGATGTGATTGCTGGGATATCAACAACTTCTGATATAGATGAAGATATCACCGTCAACCCAAGCCTAAGGTGCTTATAAACAATAGAACAACTAGGTCAAGGCTCAAGCATGGACACACAAGAAGTTTTCCCTAATCCTAGAAGGCACAAACGGCAGATTGGTACCGAATCTGAACAAGAATCAGACATATTAAATAGACCAACAGCTCCTGTTAGTGCTAACAGCATCAAAGCTCCTAGACAATCTGCCAAACAAACACAATATAAATAGTTTTCTAACAATGCAACTGATAAATCATCTGGAAGCAACAACACAGTGACAATTATGCAACTGTCTCCTGACACCAGAAAAATCTCCTTAGACCTCATCTCAGTGGCAAGAAAACTACAAAAAATAATGCAGGCTTCCTCAATCCATGATGTCCGCATTAATAAGAGGCGCAATTTTATTGCCGTATAATTCAAACCCTCTGAAAAATAGGGAAAACTAAGACTATTTTCAATAACCAAGCTTGGGAACTGGCAAATGTAATGTTACAGACCAAAATTAGATCTTAGCAACTCATACTCAGGTGGCATTGGACCAGACACCTACAGCTTTTTGCTGTACAGCTATTTTTTTACAGCTGAGCTTTTAGACCTACAGAAACAACCCTGCAAAATAGTCAAGATAGACTGCCAAAGTTTTCTGGATCACTAAAAGAAGAGTCCATGGTCCCAGAAGTGGACTTTGAAGGAAGCCAACTCCCAGAAAAAGTCCTCTTTTGTTTTATTGCATACAAAGTAAGAGTCTACAACCCACCCCCTACTCAGATGCTACAGATATCAAAAACCTAGAAACCTCTCCAGTGGATGCACAGATCCCATGCGCTGCCTGCTCTGCACAGGAAACCATTCCAAAGAAGTATACTCATCAACAACATATAAGTGCGCTAATTGTGGAGGGCCTCATATTGCCAGCCATAGAGAGTGTCAATACAACATTCAAGCTAAGGCAATTGACTCACAGACAAGAGATGGCATGTCCTATGACTTTGCCAGAAGGCAAACAGACTTTATGTTTAGAAATCCACTTTCAAAGGACTACACCAACGAGAACCAAAGCAGGTAGGCAGCAAAAAATTTGTCGCTACAACCAGGTGCACCAAAATAATATTCTTTCCAGACAACTACAACTCACGCATGTCTGTATAGATCCCAAGGCACTCGCCACAGCAGCTTGCCCTCCCCACAAGCTACATCAACAGAAGAGAACACCTACAGCCAAGTGGCAGTGCACAATCAAGCTGAAATATTCCAAACTTATAAAAAATTTGTCACTTTGGAGCTACAAGATTTCATTCATAAGTTGGAAAATTCCATTCACATTCTTGAACTGAGCTGGAAAATCAGGCAGGAGCCACCTGTGTAGTAAATGAGAAAAAAACATCTACTGACCTAGGAATGTAGTGCTATTCACCCATTTCATAAACTATTCCAATATTTTTCAATATGTAATAGAAAAAAAAGTGCCCATTATTTTAAAAAGTCACCTGTGAAATGATTGTTCTTGCCCCAAATTTTTTTAAATCTACCCATATTTTCTTGCCAAGCTACAAGGGGATTTTTGAAGCATTGAATTTATGGAATTGTCCCGCAGGAGTCTATCTCAGGAACCCAAGGATGGGTTAAAACAACCATGTAATTTTTGTCCCTCTTCAAAGCAGGTACTCTGCACAAACAGAAATGCATCAGATGACAAAAAACGCATCATTTAATAATATTTAAATCGACAGGCTAGTCAGCCATGACTGAGCAAGAAAGACACTTGATGAGAATGACTATTTCAGTTTCTAATTTGGCTAAATGTAAATGCCTTTTATTAACACTTTCACTGCGATTGCTTCATCTTGTACTATTATTTCATTTTTTATACTGTTTTTAAACAGGGTTGCCAGACGGCCATTTTTCCAGACAAATTCCGTGATTTAGTTTTTCTCAATTGCGTTGGCCAGCTAAAATTTGCGATAGGGGTACATCCTAATTAAATTTTAAATACTGCAAAAAGAAAATAAATGGAATTTGTATAGTGGAACCTACAAATAAACTAGTATATATTGAGTTATCTGCCTTTTTTGGCCATTTTTGTTCTCGGATTTGGCCGATTTTAGGCAACCTGAATTATGCACCACTACATCCTGGAGAAATACATTTCATGGTATGCATATGTACCACTTCGGAGTCAATGTGTTAAGAAATAAGTTACCTCAGTGTTGCAAAACATCAAGTTTAAACTGCAGCTGCATGTAAATATATCAGTCAAGGAAAACAGTGCCAACTGCATGGTCAAAAAGTAGCAAGCAGTGGAATGACAATGGCAAGTTTATCATGAGAAATCTAACAATGCAGATCACATGGAAGGCTGGAAAATCTATATCTGAACACAGCAGCAGGGCCATGAATGGTTACATTAACTTGGAAAATGTATAGCAAATAGTGTAGTGATTATTGATGAGTAATACATCAGAAAAATGGCAAATAAAAGTTGCAAGAGCATTTTCAATAGGCATTATAAATTGAAAAGATATAGGCAATGTTTTCTGCAATAGAAGAATAACAGAGTGTAAATTCCACAACAGCTGGTTGTGAAATACAAAATTAAGTGACATTTTATTTTATGATCAGAACATCTCTGCTCACATTATTAATATCATCATCAGAGAGCTTAAACTTTAAAACTCTTACAGAAATAGATCACATATGCCAAGCCTTAACCAAGGAGAAAAGTTAGAGCTACTGGCCACTAGCAGATCCAACCGATTTTGCTACCTTGATCAGGAACAAATTCACTGCAATAAGTGAATTTGCAGGAAATTAAAATAAAACTGAAAAAACTTGAAACCACAATACACTTCTACAAACATAATTATTTTTTGTTCTTCATGTCATTGATTTATTTAAGTCATTTTTGTGGAGGAAGCTTTTTATGCTAAAAGGCATGTGAGATTCTAGACTCACTTCAAAACTACAGATTTGCTACATGATCAGATACCGATCAAAGGTAAATTTTAATCATGAGTATTATCCTGGCACAAGAATTTCAAGCAAAGATTGCATTTTCTAGGTTGTGAAAAGTTATTTTGGGCTGCAAACTCAATTGTCAAGCTGTGTGCAAATATTGTGCCAAATATATAATTTAATCCTAGACATAGCAATACATAAATTTTTCTTTATTTTTTAGAGGCAATCAAGCATGCGATTACTTGTCCATGGTGCTGCATAATGGAATACAATGGTTCTGGCAGGTATGGAAATCAATGATATAATTAAGAAGGGTTTTTCATAGGTTTTATGGAAATTTATTTATCAATAATGAAGATTTATGGTTTTATTGCAAGATCGTCGTAGCTTTATTTCTGTAAGATTGGTTCCTGTAGTAGCTTTATTTTTGGCACTTAGTAAGTCCTCGTAAGAATAACTTTACGGCAAAGAAATTGTTCAGAGAGTGGGTTGTAATGAAACACTGGTACATTTCATATTAGATTTGGAAATTCAAGTTTGTATCCTACATTAACAAATATCTCCAGTACATGAAAAGAATAATCCGAACACCATCAAATTGAACCGTTGATCTGATTGAACTGTTGATCCGTTGCAGTTCCGTTGATCCGTTGCAGTTCCGTTGAGTTGTACGACTGTTGTAAACGACCGTAATGCGCGCACACGTTGCAGTCAAATTTCAAGCGGCTGTACTGTACCCGTAACCGTGCATCCCCAGCAGCCCGTGGTCGTTCTTGCTCCATATAGCCGTCGTGCCTCGCTGATATAGATGTCTCACGGTCAATCTGGCCGTTAAATGTATGACGACCGTTCTTCAGTATAGTGGCGCTTGTCTTCATAGTCAATGATATTACTCCAAACTCGTTGCAGAACTGCTGCTGATGGTAAATGTGACCGTACCGATGAGAATTGCCACGGTATGCTNACTTCAATTACATGCCAGTTTCTTCATTTCAAAAAGATATACATATATTGGTATGTTGAAAAATCAAAATCTTCAAAAGAAAGACACCCTATATTTGGCAAATATCTATGAAGTGCCATTTGGCTAAATTATAATCCTTCTCTCTTCTATCTCATGTTACATACATTTTGTCTGATATACTGTATATTACATATTTTTTCATTTTATCATCTTGTTACTTATTTGTGCATGTGGTGGTCTCTAGGCATAAAGTTTTCAAGCAATGGTTACAAGTCAATCGAAATGGTAAATATCTCTGGTATGGGGAATCAAGCATATTATTACATTTTGTACCTTTGCCAGTTTACATGTTCTTGAATCAACATTCTCTGTTGCAAATGTAAAACATGACTTTGAATATTGGCTCATTAAGGGGGTTGGCTTTGACTAAAAAAATTTCTTTATTTACTGACCAATCTCTCTGAAACTTCACGATCATATTTAAAACATGAATGCAAGAACTATTTGTTTGTATGATATTCATTGAAAATTAAAGAAAATGCAAAATGCATTGGAAACAGTAAAAGGGTTACTTTGAATAATCTATTTCTTCCTATAATTTATGAGATACAATATTGAGAGACATAGAATTCAATTCGTTATTCAAATATCTAGCAACTCTGGAAGCCCTTTTTTCAATTTCACTTTTTTTCTAGAGGAATTTTTTCATTGTTCTCCCTTGCTCTCAGTTTTAAAGATTATTGAAAATATATAATCCAAAAAAACAAAATAATTAAGAAAAAAGGCTTTAAGACTTCTAAATATTTGCTATATTACTCCAATGATATATCTCTTGATGTTGTACTTTGTAAATCAAAAGAAGAGATAGATTTTTGTGCTGACGTAAAATGTAAATTTCAATGGTTCAATAGTTAAAAATAACTGAAACAGAATTGAAGAGAAGTATTAGACAAAAAAATTTGCTCAACAATGTATCCCCAGTTTTTATATTGCCTATTTCTTGCATTGAGGGTACCATCATATCATATGCCACATGACTTATTGTTATCCAGATTAATGCTAAAAAATAATATATAAATAACCTTTGTATTACAGAGATTATTGTAAAAAATTTAATAGGCTCTCATTTTATATAAATTAGAAACTTTCTCATGCTCATTTTGTCATAGCTACAGAATGAGCTCTTAACTAGTTTAATTAGTGCCAATTATAATCAAGGAATAACATTTTTCCTAAATACATCTGTACATATTGTTAAAAGATGTTCATTTCCCATAAATTAAAACTTTCTCGCTGAAAAACTAAAACAGGTAAATCCATGCAATTTGGTGTGTTTGACACACCTTTTCTGCAGCTGTAAAATTAGCTAAAAATATGAAAGAATTTAATTAGAAATAGACAATCTTCGTAACAATTTACCATGTGACCAGCTCAATTTTTTCTTTATGGTGGCTCTAGAACTTTAGAGGCATCTGTGATGGCTCTATGGCACTTTGATGACTCTACGACAGCCAATTTGCTGTCATTGCTGGACAGCAGTCAACAACTGACAGCCACTGTCAGTTGTTGGAGTTATACAGTTGTGTAGGCAGCGCAGTTATGAGGTTAAGTNAAAAGGGGGTCTTTTCAAAATCTATCTTTCATTTACGTGGAACAACATCAAGTTACAAATCATTCATAACTAATAAAAAACATATCTAGTGATTCATCATAACTTTTTTCTAATTCTTATTTATTTGGGTGGGGCGATTTTTTATCCATTTCTCAATTTTTGCCTCCCTTTTTGCAAAATATAATCCAAACTACATCGAAATTAAACAACAACTAAGACCATTCTCATGGTTTTTTGTTTACAAATCGAATAGTATAACTCTCAATGCTGTTGCTTGAAATCATAGGAGGAGATAGATTTTTAGGGTGGCGCATTTTGGAAATTTTAATTGTTTAGGGGAGCCAAATAAGTAAAATTTATTGAAACAGGAGGATATGCCAAAAAAAATTGCTTGATATTGTAGCCCAAGCTTTCCCATTGACAATTAGTTACAGGTAGGGTACCAGCACACGTTTTTAGTCTTGTTCTTGTCCAGTTTAACGTGAATAGTAAGCCATATATGTGACTTTTGTGATATTTATTTATATAAAAAATATTCATTTTATATAAATCTAAAACGGCCTAATGCAAAAAAAAACATTACATGGACATTTGTGCTATTTGCTTTTTTGAGCGCGCATCGTTTGAAGCTCTCGAACGAGTGCAAACACTTTGCAATAAACAAAAAATAATGATCTATATATACATTTCTAAATGAAAATTTGTAAGTATTGTTTTAAAGTGTTAACTTTATAGAAGTTTAAAACAGCCTTGCTCAAAAATTATTGCATGTACATCCATGGTATTAGCTTTGCTGAACGCGTCTTGTTTGTAGCTTTCAAACGAGTGCAAACACTTTGCAATTAACATGAATAATGATCTATAAATACAGATTTAATTTAAAGAAATCTCTGAACATATTGTTAAAAAAGTTTGTTTATACATTTTTAAAATTGTTTACGCAAAACTAGAGCACGCATATATATGCACTGTACTGAGTTAGCCGCGCCATTTCAGCAGCTACAAAATTAGTCAAGAAAATGGAAAAGCCAAAATTTTCAATTTTTGACCAAGACTCTCCCCTTAAAATTAAATGAAGTGATATGTTTTGCAACACTACTTATACTATAGGTATATGTAGTGTAGGTACTGGGTACTGGTAGGTACTAAAATAGTAGTACTGGGGGAAATTTTGTAGCAGTTTGAGAATTGCTGTGGTTACCATTAAACGGGGAAATGAGGGATTGGCGGGGTAAATCGGGACAGTCATCCCACATTTTGTAGAAATTTTGTAGCTGCTAAACTAAATTGAAATATTGCAAAACTAAAAATAGTGGTGTAGAGTTAAACATTTTTATCATCTATGTAGCATAAAGCAAGTTAAGAAATCATAACTTTACTACCTTTAAAAAATCCCTGAAAAAAGTGTGAAAAGTGAGATTTTGGAAAAGTACCTCTGCTAAGGTCTGTAGCAAAAATGTGTTTGCCATATTAACAAATTTACTTACATAAAAGGTGCACATAGGTGTTGGCTTAAAAATGTGATTGATAGAATTTGCATAGCTCAATCCCAAAACAATGGCGGCATTCCGGCATGATGGGGTAATAAATACACCCCTAAAAACACATTGACAGTAGAACCTTTTTTATCAAAGGCTCCAGTTAACCAATAAAATAGTTAAAAACAGAGAATTTTATTATCATTTACCTTGCTTACCAAAAAAAATTACTTAACAGAAAATTAATTCATCATCGGTCATCACATAATTGTGCATAGAATGTCACAGATAGAATTATGCACCAGGCAACACATAGAATGAAGAGTAATTAACCTAAACTGCAGTTTTTTTATCCAAATAAAATGATGATTGTCACTGAAATATTCCTCTCTGTTTCAGGCATGTTTTCTACTACTTTTTTTTGTTATAGTGAATTCATTTGACCCAATTAAAATGGTGTGAAATTACATGACATCCTGTAAACATAGTTACAGAAGAAGTGCCATACGGCTGCTGATACGAAGCTTGCAGTGGACAAAGTCATTGTCAATGCTCAATGGCATGTCCAGGGATGTGGTAATATCACATCCATAATACCGTAATGTATGGATATGGTAATATCATCAATAAAGGAAAAACAAGAGAAAATCACAGAAAATATCATTTATTTTACATCTACATCATCTACAAATGAAGAGAAGGACTTCAGAGTACTGTTAGTAATGGATGAGTACACTTTGCATGCGTCAAACGTTTTAAAAGTAGGTTTTATTTCAAGTGTCCCGGATTACCCCGTTCCCAGGGGTAATTCGGGATTTGTGTCTGGCACCTTACGAATAGCAAATGAATTTTTTTAGATGCCATACAATAGCCCTCACAAAAACCTTTATAATAGCTCAAACTTGTTTATGAAATATTTAATGGTAAGAAGTTATCAACAGAAGATGCTCAAAACCGTCCATTATTACCCTGTTTGATGTTATGTCAGCTGTGAAAATAAAGTCTGGGCTATTGTCAATTCTAGACATTTCAGAATCTTTCTAAGCTAGGCTATGCTCAAACCTACAATTCATTGCTCTGATTTTTTGCTCTTAACTGCTTGACAAATGCTGAAATGTAAATTTTTTCAACAAATTTTACAATTCATGTTTCTTGATGTTACCATACCAATGTATAATGTTGTATTATTGTTCATTATTATGAATTATTGTACTTAATTATAATTTTAAATTAAGATGGAAGTTTACAATAAGATCAGATGCAGAATTGAGTGGTTTTAACAATTGTAACTAATTTTTATTCTTGCCACCCAACAGATTCATTCTTTTGAAAATTTTACTTCTATGAATGTGATGTTGATAATATTTCAGCTTTAAAATTTGATGCAGTATTCGGAACCTAAAAGCTATTTTCATTTGCTAATTTCATTAATAAGGTTCGCATCAATTCTCTTGCCATTGCTTTGTCATCTAAATATTAAGTTACCTCAATTTTGGTGACCTGCAAGTATTGCATACGGAGATGGCATACACCATCAAACGATGCAGTGTTGCGCTGCACCAACTTTCTGATACTACAATCAGGAGGGACGGGTGTCCTGAGCAGAGCCTACCACAGGCGGCTGCTGGTGCTGTTCAAGTCAAGTCTGAAGGTAAGCCAAGTATTTGAAAACTGTTATCTCATACTCTATCACTCAGAAAAAATGTCTGTAATAATATTGTAATATGGTCTGTAATATTTCCTTTTGTAATGCACAGAACTGTAACATGTTGCTTTTCTATGCAACTCTGAGATTGAATCGTAGTTAAGTATGACCTGAGGGTGGTTCTTCTGTAGCGGGATCCGAGGATATACAGTACTTATTAAAATCACTTGTTTGCTTAAACCGCAAGCTAACTAGGAATTCAAAAGCAAAAAAAAAATACCACAAGAATTCACCATATCTTTATAAGAGAAAACGTTTCGGAGTCCAGCTCCATCGTCAGTTCACAAAATTCAGTTCAGAAGAAGTTCAGATCTAGAAACACAAATACACTCAATTAGTAGAGTAAAAGCACTGTTAGGTTTTAAAACGGAGAATAAATAAATAAGACATGAAATTAACGCTAGTAAACGGCCTATCTATTTACTATTTCACGAGGAACGGAGCTAAAAGCGGCATTTAGACTATGCTTCTGCTTGAATATATATAGAGATTCTAAAATGCGTAGATCAGTAACACCGGATGCGGAAGCTAGACTTTTAAAATCATCATCGGATACAGAGGTGTTGCACTGCTCAGCATGAACACGTACTGCAGAATGAGGTGGATGTGAAAGTAGCACTCCGAGAAAATATTGTTTGAATCGAGCAGGGACTATCGTAGATCTTCACAACTCTACTACTGGTGCGTGACCACGATGACCAGTCAGGACCCACCAGGTTAATGACGATGAAAACTTTGATATGTTGATTTCACTTGAATTTGGAATCGATTATTTGTTGTGCACAACACTTAATAATTTATACTTTTAATTTTTGTGTGCATGCATCTGTCAACTCGTTGAATCTATCAAGTGAGGAGCTATTACCAAGCTCATGAACATTATAGCCTATGAAGTTCAGAGCTATTACCAAGCTTATGAACATTATAGCCTACGAAGTTCAGAGCTATTACCAAGCTCATGAACATTATAGCCTACGAAGTTCAGAGCTATTACCAAGCTTATGAACATTATTAATTATGAAGTACAGAGCTATTACCAAGCTTATGAACATTTTTACTTATGAAGTTCAGAGCTATTACCAATCAAATGAACATTATTACCTGTGAATTTCACACACATTCATGGTAGAATTATGAGACATTGAGTTCTAAACAAGTTTCTAGTATTTAAACTTGAGTTGAAGTTATTTCTCTTTACGAAGATATACTCAAATAAGTGTCAATAATCAATCCAGTAACTTTGAAAGCTCAATTCGGTTAACGGGTTACGCTTGAACTCTTAACTTATCAGCTCTTACCTTAATTGCAAAGTGTTCAGCCTCGTTCCTTTATGGAGACCTTTAAAAATTCCGGAATAAAGGCGCTTTTTATTGAACTGTCGCGGGCTTCAGGAGACTGCAGTGTGGCGGTAATTGTTAACTGTGTATAAGTTTTTACTTGCGATCTCGTAAATATGTTTTGCCTCTGAAAGCACTCCCCTGAAGATGCGCACTTACAGTATTTTTACTTGAATGAGGTAAGCAGGTTTTTTGAACTTTATAAGTTAAATTTTCATAGTTGAATATTTTAGCAGTGGTTGTCCTCAAGCGCGTTAGTATTAAAGTCCTTTTCTCGAACAGTATACATACTGGTCTGCTTCCGTCCTGCGTGACCACGTGGACCACTAAATCCTTCTAAATTTCGAGTGACCAACCATAAATTTTGGGGTTAAAGCTGAACTTCATGCAACGATTAAATCAGATTAAATTACTTCAATCATCCTCGATTTGTTTTGATCCTCCTGAAAGATAAGATATTCAATTCTAGAAGAGGTTTAACTCCAGCGTCGGGTAGAATTTCCAACACATTTCATCATTGACACATTTCAGAATTAACACGTCTTACTGTTATCTTTTGTTGAACTGTTATCTCATACTCTATCACTCAGAAAAAATGTCTGTAATAATATTGAAATAAGGTCTGTAATATATCCTTTTGTAATGCACAGAACTGTACAGTACTTTTATTGTGGTCACCTCGTGATTCTCTGGCGCGGGCAGCCCTCGGGCGCGGCTCATGGGAATTGCAGGCCTGGCATCTGCCCCAATTTCTCTATATTCTACAATTTGAATATGTGAAAGGTTTTTTACGGCGACTTTGTTATTTTGTAGCGCTTCTATTGTTGTCTGGACTCAACTTTAGCCAAATTAACTAACATTCCAGGCTGTTGTATGCTGGACTCGCATAATTGAAATTATGTTAGTTATTTTTCTAATCTATTACTGATGGGAGTCTTGTAATTGTGTGTAATCGATTTTGCCATGCCTTAAGCTCACGTGATAACTCGCTCACTCATAAAATGTTGTCGTGAATCATGAATTAACGTAGTTCTGTTCCGCAGAGACCTCACATCGACGATCAAAGAATCATTCCTGCCCCTGCAACGTGTGAACTCAACATCTCGTGCCTGTGTTACGACGCTCATCTCGTGCCTGTGTTACGACGCTCATCTCGTGCCTGTGTTACGACGCTCATCTCGTGTCTGTGTTACGACGCTCATCTTAATTGCAATAACCAAATTTAAATCAAGATTCAGAGTATTTTTGCAGCCTATAAACATAAACGCAGCCTCCAAACGACACAAAAATATTGCGAATGAAAGATTTTATTTGGCGTTTGCGTTCAGAGGAAACCTCTTCTATGGCAACATTTTGGCGGGAAGACGAGTTGAACTGAGCCATCGGCAGGCGGATGTGCGTGTTGTGTGAGTGCGTATCTAGTGTGTACGTATTCAATGTAAAAGTTTTCAGTACGTACGTATTTCGTGTACACGTATTGCGTTTGTGTAGCTGTAACGTGTGCGTTTCTGCGTGCATTTGTAACGTGTGCGCTTCTTTAGTGCGGTTGTAACGTGTGCGTTTGTTTGTGTACATAACTAGCTGCATAACACCTACACGTCTACACACTACATCACATGCACATAATCTTCCTATACACGTATTCAATTACTCATCTACATCATTACCCCAGAACTCTTTACTCCACTAAATAATTACCCTAACTAATTACTTCACTAAATAATTATTCCATTAACGAATAACTCCAGATATGAATTACCCTACTGATTAGTTTGTCTATTAGCTAATTACTGCCTCAACCCTGATCACCTCGGGTGGTCCATTCTTACCCTCATAATAAAAAGTATATAAGAAATATTTTCATTTTCGAATGCATAGCGATCGTTATACATTGGCATTAATCTCGCTGGTTTCAAAACAAACGAAGACATTAAACGTACAATTATCGGCCCAAAGAATTACGTGAACAATCAATTGATTTCATTAATCGCATATTTGATTACATGCAGTATTTCTGCGCACAAGCATCGCGATACGCGCTCCTCGATGTTGTTCGTTGTTCACTGCCAGTAATTCCTAGATGTGGAACCGCTCACGCCTGGCATCGAACAGCCGCTCGATGTGATCAAAAAGTTCACCCACTGACCACCCTAACATGGAACATAGCAGCTTAGGTTCATTAGAAACTGACTGCGCCTGAACGCCCAGTAATTGGGATTGGATTTGGAGATATTTTTAACTGTTGAGCGTTTTAAACCAACCCGAGGTGACCATGTTTTGTTCATTACTCCGTATAATGAGGAAGTGGTTTCACGGCAGCACATCCGAACATCTTTTCTATCTACTTCCTAACCTCACTCACGTCGACTCCTCCTCAAACTTGTCTTTCCCTTCTACCCCAACCCACATTCACGTCAAACTTCCTCCCACCTCCACCTTGCTCCCCTCACGCCACCCCCATCTTCCCTAAGGATTTCTAAGAGGCAACTCTTCCCTCTACCCCCATCCCTTTTACCCCATTTCCGCCTCAAGAATCAGGGAGCAGGTCGAGCTTGGGCAATTTCTCGCTATACCCATCACCCTTTTCCATATCATTAGTCCTCCGAGGGAAGTCACTTCTTCTCCTATCACTTGAACCCCCGGGAGAAGCCCCCGCCTTACTTTTCCCCTATCACTTGTCCCCTAGAGAGAAGCCCCATCCTGCTCTCCTCCATTCACTTGTATACCCGGGAGAAGCCCCCGCCCTACTCTCCTTCTATCACTTGTAACCCAGGGAGAAGCCCCCGTCCTACTCTCATCCTATCACTTGTACCCGGGAGAAGCCCCCGTCCTACTCTCCTCCTATCACTTGTAACGCAGGGAGAAGCCTCCGTCCTACTCTCCTCCTATCACTTGTAACGCAGGGAGAAGCCCCCGTCCTACACTCCTCCTATCACTTGTAACCCAGGGAGAAGCCCCGTCCTACTCTCCTCTTATCACTTGTAACCCCGGGAGAAGCTGTAGGAGAAACCTCTCTCCCCTGTCAAGTTTTCGGCCGATTTATCGTCGGACGCGGCCGAGTTACCGGCGGCCACGGCCACGTAGGCCGCCGAAAATCCTTTTGTGTTGATGGTGTCGTCTGAGCGGAACCTGACGAGGAGACTCGACCCTTCGCCCCCTATCTCCTGGGGGATCTGAGGGATGAAGAGGGGGTCATGGGTCAGCGTGGGTAGAATTTAACCTGAGGGATCTTAGGAATAGAAGCGGGGGTCAGGCAATGGGTAAAATGTCCCATAGAGAATTATAGTGAAGAATAGGCACCAATAGAGGACCAAATGTGCAAAAAATTATGACGTAAATGACTATTACCAAGTCCCGACTTACGACATTGCCGCAGAATTTGCCGTAGGATGGCCCCGTGTCGTCGTATCCTGCGAAGATCTGGACGAAATCGTAGCCACAATCGTGCTCGTCCTCCAGCTCGAAGGTCAGGAAGGACAGATGGACGGTGTGGCCATCAGGGGCCTCTATGATCCAGTCGCAGTCCTCCTTATTCTCGTAGTTGTGGTCGCCGTATTTGGCGTGCGAGTACATGTGGCGGACGGCGCCCGGAGAGGCCATCAGGTGGCCGCCACACACTACAATATAAAAGATGGCGGTCAGCATGGTGCCCGGTGAGGCCATCAGGTGGCCGTCACACACTACAACATACAAGATGGCGTTCAGCATGGCGCTCGGTGAGGCCATCAGGTGGCCACCGAAGATATGATCATCTGTATTTGAGACGTAAAATTATCTAGACGTGATAGAGATTGATGGAAAAGTACTAGAATTGATTTAGCGTCTGGACAACATCACGTGATAGATCACGCGCTCAAGACCTCAGTATTGGGCGGAAGCCGTGATTTTATAAAAGGGCTGGGAACCGTAGCAAAGCCCCTGCTGAAGCTGACAAGTACGTACGCCGCGATTCAACGCGCGTTAGAGCTACTCAGAACTAACGGTCGACGTCTTAGCTATACCTGTATCGCATCGCTCGTGTATCACCACCCCGTACCTCTCTATCCCAGGGAACAATAATCAATTCGGATTTAATAATTCACTTAAAGAATTTGATCGCAATTCACCGAAAATCTTTTTGCTTTAAGCTCATAGAATTCAATGACGATGCAAGCAATGTTTGCTGAGCTTGCGCAATGTCTGTTCGAAAATCGCGTCGTAAGCAAAATGACTTCACGCTCAGCGATAGCATTTAATGAGATCTTTAATGAGACAAGCGATCTTATTAATGTACTTAATGTACAGAGCAAAAATGAGGTTCATGCAGTTCATCCTTGATGGCACTTGCCAATCCAAGATATATTGTGACATCATCAATACAGAAGATATTATTTAATCCCGTGTCAATGAGATCATTCAAGTGCGTCGAACTAAAGTTAAAATTTGATAACTTTACTGTTAAAGTAACTGATTGCTCATGTACGTATCTACATTTTGCCACTTATTCGACCAACGTTTGAATATTTATGACATGTTATGCTGTTTGTTCAAATATTATTGTATTCGAATTAAGCGCTGCGAATGACAAATGGTTTGATCCCATTACTGTGTTTACCACTAAAATGTAATATTTCACACGTCTGATATTAACATGTTGACGTCATTTGAACGCAGGGAGCTACTTCCCCCTCCTCTGACGTTTCTGAAGCCTCACCTGTGGAGTGCGTGGCTCTGAAGCCTCACCTGTGGAGTGCGTGGCTCTGAAGCCTCACCTGTGGAGTGCGTGGCTCTGAAGCCCTTGCGCTGCACGGAGGAGTCCGATTTAAAGATCATGTACATTTGGTTGCCCGACGCCACGATGGGGTGGGGCACCTGTGCGGGGGGATGGTCTGTTAGTACCCTTAGCAGGATAACCACTCGACCCTTAGCTGAGCCCCTCCGTATAGAGATTTCAATGGGATTGAGATCCTTGGTATAATGCCCTCAAGAGGGTTTATACCTTGGTATGATGCCCTCAAGGGGGTTTAGACCTTGATATAATGCTCTCAATGGGGGTTTAGACCTTGGTATGATGCCCTCAATGGGGTTTAGGCCTTGGTATGATGCCCTCAAGGGGGTTTAGACCTTGGTACAATGTCCTGTAGGATTTTGAGCCCCTTGGTACCACCCGACATTAGCGCCCGTACTTCAACGCGTTAGCACCTCACCTTAGCGCCGCAGTAGCGCCCCAGCTTGGCAGCGTTAGCGTTGGTGCCGTCGTAGAGGACGATGTAGTCGTACGTACACTCCTGGTGAGGCTCCATCTCGAACTCGTCAAACACCTACGGGTAGGGGGGGGATGAGCAATAATATAGAAAGAAAGAGCTTAGTTATGCAATATCTTGCCACACGGGTGGAAACTTCTCAGCATTACACTCTGTCTCACGTACGACAACGTGCCATCTACTACTTTTTCCACACGTACGACAGCGTACCATCTCCACCCCTTCCATGCGTACGATGGCTATCATGCATTCACCTGTGCCACGTATACGAAATCCCATTAATCATATCCCTGCCACGCATACGATAACACTTGTACTTCAACTCCTATCAGCTATCAGAGAGCTAACCAAGCTCCTGCTCTACTGCGTGTACGACAACTCACTAGCACCCACACATGACACGTCTAAAACTCTCTAGCCTCAGGCAATGCCTGGTGTACAACAACTAACTAGGCTCCACCTCTGTCAGGTGTACAACAACTCACCAGGCTCCACCTCTGCCAGATGTACAACAACTAACTAGGCTCCACCTCTGTCAGGTGTACAACATCTCACTAGGATCCATCCCTGTTGAGTCCACAATAGCTCTAGCATGCACCCTGCCCCATGCACGACAACTCTAGCATGCACCCTGCCAGATGTACGACAACTTCATCACAGTACCCTGTCATGTGCAAGTCAACTCTTTAGCTTCGCACCCTGCCAGTTGCACGATGACTCACGAGCTTGATGCGGTGCCCAGGGGTGGTGGTGAAGTGCCAGACGCAGTTCTTGCGGCTGGGGTAGTAGTCGGGGTAGTTGGGGCTGTAGGCTTGTCCCACGGAGGCCGTCAGTTCGTGCTTACAGCCTCCTTCCTTGCAGTCGTGGCCATTCTCGTGCAGGGTGAAGCCGTTGTGACAGGAGCACTGGTACGACCCCACGCTGTTGCGGCAAATGTGCTGGCAACCGCCGTTGTCCTGGGCACACTCGTCCTTGTCTGGGGAGGAGGAATGATTTAAGGGCGGTAACCCGGAGGGGGATGATTCAATTGGGAGGCAGTGAAGGGGAGGGGGATGATTCAATTGGGAGGCAGTGAAGGGGAGAGGGATGATTAAAATTGGGTGGCGGTGAAGAGGAGGGGGATGATTCAATTGTAAGGCAGTGTAGGCGAAGGGATAAATCGATTGGGTGTCGGTGGGTACTGAAATTGCTTATCGCCTAGCCAACTGTTCTTATCGACTCACCCCGTTTGGAAGGGGTGAGTCGATAAGAACAGTAATGCGTCGATGGGGATTGCTGCAGATTTAAGCAAATTAAGTGAACGAGTCTGGGACAAAGCGTTCAAGAAAATGCTCAAGTGGTAAGATGAAGGAAGAAAAATTTATGTATGTTATGACAATAAGTTAGAAAAATTTCATGAAGTTATGGTGCTCATGTATCAACACCATCATGAACGAAGTCTAATGTCGCATGCACGTTAGATAGATAATTCATGTCGCAGGATTTGTAAGGCAAATACGGTTCGTTTTAGGGGTAAAAAGGGTTATTACGTGGGTTCAAAAGATCAGCTGAAAGGGTTAATGGGTCGGTCCTGATGTTTGAATAGCAGTATTATTGGTCAAAGGGTAATTCGGCTGGGAGGGCAAATAATAAGGTTCGGTGGGTGAGTCCGAAGATATAAAAGGATTTTTTGGGGGGGATTCAGAAGTACACCCTGGTGATCTAGGATTACTTCTAGGGCCCAAGAGCCCACTATATCATTGTTTCAATTTCTCTAGGGTTCAAAGGGTTCGTCCTGATAGCAACAGTGTTTCTAATATTAGCAATAGTTATTACAGGGTCAATATTTGGACCCTATATAAGGTCCATAGTGTATGTATAAAATGGCAGGGACAAACCCGTGAAGAGTGTCAGGGTTTAACCCGCGCCCGAAAGGGTTCAGGATCTAACCCTGCCACAGTATCAAGGTCTTACCCGTGAAAAAGACCGCCGCGAAGCCCGTCTTCTGCACGGAGTTGTCGGAGGAGAAAGACACCCGCAGGAGGTTGCCCTCTGACGTGACCGCGGGTGGCAGGTGCTGGCCGCAGAACACCCCGTGGGGGCGCAGCTCCATGTCCCCCAGACGTGACCGCACCTCCACACTGTCGTACTCGCAGTCTTGCTGTGGGGGACGGGAATCCAGACAGTAACAATGAAGAGCTGTGTGTCGGTATACTGTCAACTCACCCAACACCAAATCACACCCAACACCCTATCACACCCAACACTCCCATCACATCCAACACCCCATCACACCCTACACCCCATCACACCCTACACCCCATCACACCCAACACCCCATCACATACCCCCGTTCTCGTCCCCTCTCACGTTGTTCCCTTCGAGGTCGAAGTGGGTGAAGTTGAGGGTGATGCGGTACTGCGGGGGAGCGATGATCTCCCAGATGCAGTGCTTGTTGATGGGGTACAAGTCGGGGAAGCTGGGGGAGGTGATGGTCCCGTTGGGGGACTCGATGGGGCCCCCGCACGCGTCTGGGGAGGAGGGAGGGGTTACGGGGGGATTCTGTAGAGTGCGTGGTTTGGGGGAGGTTTGGGGGGAGGCGTTTTGTTTGGGGGTGGGGGGAGGCGTTCGGTCTGGGGGGGTTTGGGGGAAGCGTTCGGTCTAGGGTTTAGGGGAGGCGTTCGGTCTGGGGGGGTTTGGGGGAAGCGTTCGGTCTAGGGTTTAGGGGAGGCGTTCGGTCTGGGGTTGGGGGATGATGGGAAGGGAAGGGGAGTGGTATGGGGAAGAAGGGAAATGAGGAGGGCTCATGGAGAGGAAGGTTGCGTTTAGAGCATAGGTATGGCACATGGAGAGCTAGAGGTAGCTCATCTAGTTTGTCTAGAGTTTTAGCAAATCTGTTATGAATGAATGTGCTTCTACAATTCAGTAATAATTGCGTTATTCACATAATAACTAGCAATAATTGCAGTTATATACATTACAAATGTTGTGTGTTTAGATGCGATTTCTCAGCCCAATGCTCTATTATTATTGTACTGTTCAGTATCAGAAAACGACAACATCGCAAGGAGGACTCGTTTAACTGGCTTGAAATAGATTTAAAAATGCATTATGTCATATAAATTATAATTTTAACATAATTTCCTAGTAATAATATTTCTGAAAGTGATAACTATTTCAAGTGAGAAAAGTTGAGAATACCACTTAAAATTATTACCATTTATAGAAAAAATGATTTTAATTGGTAATTCAACGAGAATTTCCTTCTTGATAAACCGCAGAAAATTCATATGCAACATACATGTCTATTAAAATAGTATTTCCGTTAAGGCATAGTCTGTCATGTACCTGTTTTTTATTTGTGGCCATCATAAAACGAGAAAATTTATGGTGGAACTTAACTAAACAAGAACGATCATAATCATCGAGTATACTACCAAATTAGTATAATTAATATGTACCAAAATAACATTATCATTAATGCATACTATATACTTATAGCTTTTAATTCCCAAAATAACATTAATGCATAATAAACATATAGTGATAACATTCAATTAGCGATGCACAACACGAACCTTCACATCTGCGGCCGTCCGAGTGCAGCTCGTAGCCGATGTTGCAGCGACACTCGTAGCCGCCCAGCAGGTTGACGCAGGTCTGCTCGCACCCGTGGTCGCCCCCCCGGCACTCGTCGAACTCTGGGGGAGTGGGGGGGGGGGTTGGGGGTTATGGTCACTATACTGTCACCACCCACCAAACACTTGCGCTGTCTAATCTTGTGAACCCACAATGTTCGCAAATTTCACCCAACCGCTTGCATCTCTGCGTCACCCAACCACTCTACCATTTACCTCCTTACCTTTTTACTCTCTTACACCCACCTCTTTTTACTCTCTTACTCCCCCCTAGCTCTTACTTTACTCTCTTTTTCTAACCCTTACTCCCCTTCGTCCTTCGTGAAGGTGACCGAAAAGTCCGCCTTCAGCACTGATCCGTTCCCCCTCCTCCTGGCCCCTCCCGCTCATCTCACCACCCCTTTCTCTCATCCTTTCAACCCCTCATCCTACGTCGCCTTACCTCTTCCCTTTTTCCCCCTCACCCTCAAACTTCATGAAGATAGCTGAGAAGCCCACCTTATGCACGGGGCCGCCCCCCTTCCCTTGGCCCATCCCATTCATCTCACCGCCTCTCTCTCTCACCCCCTCACCCTTCATGAAGGTGGCCGAGAAGCCCGCCTTCTGCACGGACCCGTCCGTGACGAAGCGCACCGTCATGCGGTTGGTCGTGGTCTTCACGTCCTCGGGGATCTTGTAGCCGCAGTACACTCCCACCAGCCCCCCGCCCCCCTCCGCCACGTCACCCCCGTCACGCACGTCCAGGTAGTCGTACACGCACTCGTCGTGGTTCTCGATCTGAAAAGTTGCGCGCTCATAAGCAGGTCTACACTCGGTCTAAACTACTCTGGCCTAACCAACTCGGGAATAACTACTCTGGACTAACTACCCTGGACTAACTACTCTGGACTAACCAACTCTGGACTAACTACTCTGGACTAACTACTCTGGACTAACTAATCTGGACTAACCAACTCTGGACTAACTACTCTGGACTAACTACTCTGGACTAACCAACTCTGGACTAACTACTCTGGACGAACCAACTCACGCTGCCCCGACTCCACCCACTGTACGGATCTCACATAATTAATAAAACCTAACTAACATAAATTAACCTAACCTCATTGACAGTAAAAAGGTGGAGAAGCGGGGTCACGTGAGTAGGTTAATCCAGAGTAGGTTAGACGCCAGTGCAGGTTATGCCAGATTAGGTTAGGCCAGCGTAGATTTGTCCAGAGAAGGTTAGGCCAGAATAGTTTAGGCCAGCGTAGGTTAGGCCAGAGTAGGTTAGACCAGATGCAGTACGAGCATAGTTAACTTAAGCATGCTGGCCTCTATCACGCATCCCAATGGTAGGTACCAAGTGGTAGGTACCATAGGCAATAAATGCAGAGGCGAAAGCAACGGGGCAACTCTAACCAAGAGGTTGTCAACTTTGCTGGCGTGTGGTGAATGTTTCAGCATGCATTATTTCATTTGAACATTAATTTAATAATAAGTTTATGATAAAAATCAATGCACAAAAGTATCTTGCACACACGTCTAGTGTTTATTTTAAATAAAATCGAAATTCGTAGATTGAAGAGGATTATAATGTTTAGGTTTAAATAGAATCACAATCTAGAATTCCCTAAACTAAAACACAACGACGCCGACGCTTGATGGTGGCCGAGTCGATTTTTCTTGTATGACTTAGAGCACTGAAGCTGGGGAGAGAACTATTGATAATGAGATTTATTTGGCTCATAATTCTACTTGATCGTGCTTTGTTTTGCAGAACGCAAAAGTAAATATGTATGCTTTTGTCTCATTTTAAACAAGATCTGAAAATAGGGGTAGTTATGTTAAAATGCCGGGTGAAGTCGGATGAGTATTAGAAGGTGGTCATATCCATGCAGGCTCCGCCGGTATTTTATGTGTAAGTGAATGCTGACTGTAAAAACTATCTGTTTTGTGTTGTTTACTGTGTTTTCGTCAGCTGGTAGTACTATGACGTGAAATGTATTCTTTGTCCTGAAAAATCATGGACATAGATAGTAGTCCTGCCACCAAGAGTCAAGGTTTGAGATAGAAAACTGGAACGAAGCTTGTTGTTTGAAAACCCTAAACCTAAAGCAATCTAGGAAATTATTTTTAACTAATCTTGTCTTTGATTGAAACCTTGAAATAAGCCCAGTGAGATCCCACAGAAGCATACACGGCAAAACTGAAGCGCCTATGCTGCCGTGGCCGCGAAAAAGTAAGCCCAAGGCTTCAGCCGTTGCGGAACTGGTCTGGCATGCGGTGTTCCTATCTTGATCTGCGGAATCATTGGTCTGAAGCTTTTTTTTTCTTTCGCATGTTTATGCCTAACGTTGGCTACAGGGAAGGTTTAAGAGTTACATTTGCAGCTCAAGTTAAGGCTAGGCAGGTCACCTCGAAGGAGTGGAACCTGAGGGCGACCTGGAAGCCCTCGGGGACGGTGATGTGCCACACGCACTCCTTGTCCTGCCGGTAGTCGTCGGGGTAGTTGGGGGACTCCAGCCGCCCCCCCTCCTGCACCAGCTCCCCCCCGCACACCGCTGTGGGGGATATAAGGGGTTAGTGGGGTAGTTGGGGGACTCCAGCCGTCCCCCCTCCTGTACCAGTTCCCCCCCGCACACCGCTGTGGGGGATATAAGGGGTTAGTGGGGTAGTTGGGGGNCTCCCTCCCCTCCACTCACCCAGCAAGGAGTCCCTCCCTCCCCTCCACTCACCCAGCAAGGGGTCCCTCCCCCAAACCCCGTCGCGTATCTCGAGGTAGTGGGAGTGGCAGCCGTCGGTGTGGGGGAGGTCCAGGAGGGTGATGTTGAGGGTGATCTTCTCCCCGTGGGTGGCGGTGATACGCCACTCACAAGTCTCCCCCTCCGTGGGAGGGCTGGGGGACCCGAACCCGGGGGACTGCAGAGTCGCCGAGTTCTCCTGGTGGGTGCGGCCGCACTCTGGGGGAGAGGGGGTTCAGTTGGGGGAGGAGAATAGGGGTAAACGGGATTATAAGGGGGGAGTGTGTGGGAGTATTTATTTGGGGATTCAGGGTGTCACCCATGTAAGGGTGAGTTGGGAAGCCTGGACGTAGAAAAAAATTATCAAGGAAATTTAGGCTAGGCCCCCATCTCGGACATGTCCGCCCCATCCCAAGTCCCCCGTCACTCACTGGGACACCCGTAGAGCAGGTTGGTCTGGGCGATGTCCCCCGGGCTGAGCCGCACCCGCTGTCCGATCTCTGGGAGGCTCTCCAGACCTGGCTCCGGTCGTGGTCTGATGGTGTCCAGATACGTCGCCTGCACGACCATAACACGATCATAGCGCGACCATAACACGACCAAAACACGGCCATAACACGACCTTAAAACGACCATACCACGATCATAACACAGCCATAACACAGTAATGAGTAACGCACAACAACACGCGGTAATGACGGCAAAATTTAACATTGAAAGCGACGATAATTAATTCGATGGTCAACTTTTGAGGAGCTTGGAGATTTGAGTGAAATAAAGGAAATAATTAGTGTAAATCAGTTTGTATGCTTGACGATTGACTAATTATTATTTGAGATCTTTTGGAGCAGAAGAGTTTAACTTGTTGACAACACCGGGGTTGAGATCTGAGGTCGGGTAGATCCTACAGAGCAATCCAAGGTTCATCACTCAGTCTGTACTGTTTGTAATAGTCTATAGTATCATGGAGTCGTCAGTGAATAACAATGTCGAGACGTGGCTCACTGCCTCATCTAATGTCGGCGATGTGGATGAGGAAGAGGATAGGACCAAGCATCGTTCCCTGTGGTACTCCACTATTCACCCTCGCTTTGCTTGAATTACAGCATCAACACAAAGAAATTAATAGGTCATATTGTCTAAATAATGACACAATCTGTGCACTGATACAACTTTTTGCCTTGCCAAATTGACTGAGGCAATGACAAAATATGCATCATTATTTCGTCAGAAGTGGACGGAGTGGACGATACCTACCTTGGCGAAGGTGGCCCTGGCGTAATGCATAATGCTGCCGAAGTCGTAGCGCTGCCCAAGAGAGTTCACCTCCTCCCCCGTCAGCTTGTTGAAGTTGTAGTCCTGACCTGGAGGCGGAAAACAATAGTGGTACCTGGACATCTTACAGGACTGCAGAAGTTTAGGCAACATTTGGAAACACTGAGGAAAGTTAGGTAGTGTGGATACGTTAGGTTATATATGGTCATGTACTTAGCCTGAAGACATCAGGCACATTGATTTGCGACGTGGTACGCTAGAGTAGTAAGATGTACTGTGGTAGTTATAGAGTACTTTGAGGATTATCAAAACGGGCAGAATGCCCCTATTCCTTTTGGTTCTATAAGTGGTTTCCCGGCCTTTTCTTGCCTTAGTTATCCCACTACCACCCACCCGCTCGCCCCACCGACTGGATGCTCCAAACCTTGCCCCTCCTGGCTCATTTGCTAACCCCAATACACTCACCCGCCTGGATGTTCTCCCTGATGATCTCCACGTGGTTCTCCCTGTCCGGACGCGTGTGCTCGTGCCAGAAGCCCACCACGTGGCCGAGCTCGTGGACGACGATTCCAAACTTGTCGCAGTTCTTCCCGATGCTGATGGCCTGGGGCCCGTTGCCCCGCTTCCCTACGAAGCTGCAGCACCTAAAGGAGGTGGAGATAGTGAGCAGAGGCAGGAGTTTTGAGGCAGTCGTGGAGCCGCCACCCTACAAACTGAATGTACCCCCTAAAAAGTAAGTGAAGGGAATTACCTCATCTCACCAGAAGTCCGTTGGCGAGGAGCTTGTTGACAAAGGAATGAGAAAAAAGGGAGAAAATAGTGAACCGTTAACACAACTTTCAAGTAAGCTGTAGCATTTAGGGATGAGTTATAGGACAAGAGAAGGGGGTAACTAGACGACAGAGGGAGAAGTTAGCGGGCGGGAGGCGAACTATGAGGTAGGAAGATGACCTGCAAAGCTCCTCCACCTCCCAACGAAGCTGCAGTAAGTGGGATGATAAGCTGGTCGACATATGTCTAGTGGTGCAGTGGTAAAACGGTTAGGAGGCTCAGTGGTTATCATTGCACTGATGCAGTGGCATGGCATAGTGGTAAGTGCGTGCTGTGGCGCATGGGCCTTAGTTGTGCAGTGGTGTGAGTTGTGCAACGGTGAGTTCGTCATAAGGTTTAAGGTCTATAGTTACCCGCAGTCTCGTACGGTGAAGATGATGTAATTGGGATGTTCGTCGGTTTTCTCCACAAACTTGACGCAGGTGAAGTTCTCCCAGTGCCGCATGGCCCGCTTGAACAGACCCTTGTCAGACCCTGTGAAGTTCGTATCGATAATGTACGGGATGACCCCGTGGTCCCAGACCCGCTCCTGGGGACATAGACAGTTCAGTTAGATGCCGAGAACCGCAAGTGGTTCCGTGACTAATCAAGCAGACTTTGAGAGCAGGGTTAAGATAGTAATCTATTTCAGCAGACCATGTGATCTCCAGAAAGATTCTAGACCGTTCAAGCAAACCCTGGGACTCGCATTAAGATCCTTGTTAGAACTTGGGACCCACAATGAGGTCATAGATCGCATTTCTTAGACCCTTTGTCTCCGTGAGAGGGTCTAACTATTGAGGGTCTTGACAATCCTCATTGTTAGTCACCAAGCCCATGAACCTGAGACGGTAGTAGGCGTAGACCCTTTAGTTAGAGTTTGACACGCTGCCATTCCAGTAATTCCCACCGCAAGTTGCACCCACATGACAGGGATACCACGTCACGTATTGACCCACTTATTTACATTAACAGGAACACATTTTATTCGTATTGCAAGCATGAGTTTGGTGCTCAACAGCACCACAATGTGAGACGTGGTCTCACATTGGTCACAATGAAGAGACGTGGAGACCACAATGAGACGTGGTCAGGCTGAACCAGCAATACATATGGGGTCTCATTCCGGAATGACGTCACCATAAGATATGTCAGACATGACGCCACTATCTTAATGGCCACAGACTACATTGCTACTGACTCATCATCCCTCAGAAGGGCATCTGAATGATGATAAATTATAATGTATCGATAGTCATGAGGTTCCCGGTGGTGGCACAGTCCGCTAATCCGTTAACTGCTAATTAGCGAAGCTAACTTTTTCATAAGTAAAAAGGAAAGTTCAAAAACCTAAAGAAACTTTCCATCGGTTAAGGAAAAAGTTAGTTTCGCTAATTAACGGTGAGCGGATTATCGGACTGCGCGCAATACTGGAGGTTCCCATTAATTACTGAGCAATGGGGTGCGAAATATGTAGGATATACTCATATCAATGAGATAAGATTACGAACCCTTCGGGCCGTGGCAGCACGTCGGATTCGATGGAGCTTCTTGAGCTTCCGTCCTTTCCGCTCACTGGCGCGGATTCGTCCCATTTTGCGTACATTTTCTCTTAACCCTCTAGGGACGTCAGAACTGGACGACAAACTCCCCTCCTCTCCTTTTCTTCCTTTCTTTTTCCGCCTGGAACGATTTTCTACGTTTTTTTTACGATCGCTTGGAATTTTCGATCCAATTTCACCCCGTCTGTCATCGACGGTAGAAGATAGAGATCCATCGCGATCGTTGCGTGTCGGCGATACTCCATCTGACCTAAAGATTTCCCCAATTTCCCCCCTATTGCCATTCTCTTCCTCGGCACCCGATTTCCGTTTCGATCGATTTCGGTTTCCTTTAGAAATTGATGACTCAGCGTCTAACCGTTCCGATTGAAACTGTTCTTCTTCGGTAAGGTCGTTTTTCCTAATAGGATTCTCGGCATTGCCTGTTATCAATTTAGGGCTGTTTTTCGACTCATCGCGATCACCGACGCTTTCTGCAGAATCGGCGACACTTGGAAACGTTGTATTCAAATTTGAACGTCTTAATCTATCCCCCTTTTGGGAAGAAGCTGCTAATTCGGCACCACCTTTAATATTACCAGCTTGGGTTTGGCGATCTTTGGAATAGAGGTTTGCATTTTTTTCCTTTGCATCGTCATCCATCGAGAGATCAGGGCGAGTTGGATCGTCTGATCTAGTGGAGTAAGGATTCTTCGTCCTGTAGGGATCATGCCGATTTTGTGGATCTCGGTAATTAGAGTCGTAAGCCTCAGAATTTCTAGCATACTCTGGGTTGAAAGGGTCAGTTCTTATCCTGTCTGGCTCTGTACGGTAAGGATCTCTCGGATCTGCTGCGACGAAGGGGCCATCACGAAAAAGATCTATTCTACGACTAGGATCTTCTAGACGCGTTCCACCTTGTTCAGGCCTCCGAATGTTGAAAGGATCGCTAGACCCGTAACGATTCTCCCGATTCTGATCATAAGGTAGGTCCGGGCGATATGGATCTCGATTCCGGTACCGATCTACATCATCCCAAGGACCATTTTTGTCTTTATCATAAGGATCACTTGGCCTGTATTGATCCGGATCATTTTTTCGAGCTTTTTGGTTGCGATTTTTAAGCCTGCGATCGTTCGAAAGGTCGCGATCATCGGAGAAACGATTCCTTGGCGGGTCTTCAAAATCCGAATATCGCTCGCGATCTCGATCGTCAAATTCTGATCGTCTACCATCGAGGTGCGATCGCCGATCATCGAATTCTGATCTTCGACCGTCATCCCTTGACGACCCTTCACGATTGTTATCATTTTTCCACGGGACGTTGGCGTGATGGTAGTCAGGACGTCGCAGAGGGTCTTCGTAAGGCTTACTTCTTCCGTAAGATGACGTGCGGGAATCGTAGAATTTGTCGTAACCCGAGCCTGACTTATCATCCCGGCGATTGTCGCTGGCTCTGTTGTAGTTATTGTTGTCATTGTAGTTGTCCTTGCTGTAGTGGTTATCGCGATCCCAAGTGCGGTTTCGATTTTTGCGGTTCCGCCGACGATTTTTATCGCGATTTTTTCTACGGGAATTCCGGTTTCTCTTACGATCGTTCCACCTATTTGAGTGTTTGTTGTTGTATCGATTTCGGTTGCGGTTTCTTCTAGCCATCTTACGTCTGAGGACGCTGGGGGAATGTACCTTATTGATCAGCTTGGGTTGTTCTTCGTCGTTCGGAAGTTCTTCATCTGACGCAGGCGTTAGGTACCCACGCTGTTGGCTGACCTCTAGTAATTCTTTCTCATAAAAAGCATCAGGGATCTTACCTCGAACCTTATCACTGCTGTAAAAAGGCAGTAGTCCTCCATCCAGGCCAGTTTGCCGAGGATATATCCACCCGGTCGAGTTACCATGCCCGGGACCCCCGCTGTAGACATGGCCGTCGTAGAGGTGGTCTTCGGGGTAGTAACCGGAGTAGACATCACCGTAACGGTCGGCGTTTCTACGGTAGTAATCATCGTAGAAATTAGGATCTTCTCGTCTCCGGTCGTCGTAATAGTTAGGTGATGCAAAATACCGAACGTCTTTCAAAGGTTTGTTCAATATTTTGGCACGTTTGAACTTCATTGCGCTTTCGCGGTGGATTTTGCGGTACTGCTTACGTTCTAGACGTGCTTTGCGCAGGTTGTTTTTCCTGATAATCATGAGTTCGCTTTCATGGGAGGTTCGATTCTTATCTTTTTTTATGTGTTCTGGAAGCGACATATCTATAATGATAGGCTTGTCGTTGGAATTATCGAGATCTGGTTTCTCAGTTGTTATCTTCAAGTTTCTCTTTGCGGCTTCAAGGTTATCGTGAGAGCGGTCGATCTGAGAGAGAAACCCATCATGGCGAGGGACGTCAGGAGGTTCGTACCGTGGTCTGTTGTAGTCGTCTGACGTGGAAATTTTATCGTAAGGAGGAGGGAGTCTAGACTCCCGCACAACCGGAGATTTTTCATCAACAATTTCACCCTTTCTCTCTAATGGTGAATTCCTTTTTCGGATCCTGATCTCTTCTTTGCCTGATTCAGGTTTCTTATTTTCATTTTCAGATTTATATGCCCGTTTTTCCACTTTTTTCTTTTCTGTTTCTTGTAGATCTATATTGCCAGGCTGCAAATGGTCTGAATTATCTACAATGGATTCATCATTCTGCATGTTAAACAGGTCTGGGCTGTCACCGAACAGCCCGAGGTCATTCCCCATATCCAGCTGTTCATTAAACTTCTGGATTTGATCACCTATAATCTTTTTCTGCAGTTCCACCAAAGGATCTTCTTCCAGATCCTCCCCGTGCACGTGCAGATCCTCCTCAGGGGGGATGGTCACAATTTCGGAGTAAGAGTTGTAGCTTGTTTCTCCATCAGACGTGACTGTGATATTAAGCAAGCGCATGGTATTTTTCTTGTTTAACCTTTCCTTGAGGAGACGTAAATTCCTTTCGTGGTGGAGCCCCGAAAAATGCTTGTGGGGGTGATGCCCTTGGTGGTAAACAGCCCTGTGGTTGTGATGTTTGTGATGGGTTGGGCGTTTCCTCGACCGTTGAACCCCGGGATTTTGAGGACCAGCTTTTATTGACCCGGGTAGCTCATGTGTATAGTTGGCGAGCCCCTGAGAGAGGTTCTGTGCCAAGTGGGACCCATTAACCTCAACTACTCCATTTCCAGTTCCAAGGGAAGTCGATAAATCGTCTCTATCGGACGACATGACGGCACTGACTCTCGGCGGGATCACATCAGACTTTATTTCGACTAGATTTCCGTCAGAATTTTCGTCATTTTCAACGGGGTTACCGTCATGACCGCTGAAATCACTGTCAACGCCATTCCGGGTTTCTTCCTCGCGATGGTTGAAGTGGTACATGGTATTTTGGGGGTGGTTGTGGGCTTCCTCGGGGTGGTTGAGGAGGTGCAGGGCGTCTTTGATGTTCTGAAGCTGCAGCTCGCGCTCATAGTCGGAGTTGGGCAGGGCAATGTCGTCCAGGAATCCACCTGTCGGTAAAGAACATTCGTGGCATCAGCAATAACGGAATAAAACTCAATAAACATTTGTATACTAGAGCGAGTATTACCTTAAATTGACAGGTAAAAAAGAAGTTCCCTACGCAGGTATTACCAATTTTAAATGTATGTTAATTATTACCAAAAGATACGTTTAGGCGATATATTATATGAAATTAGCGTGGTCGAAATTTTCTGAAGACGGAATAAGCTTCGGTCATAAGCCGTAGCAAGATCGCGCGAGCAAAAACGTTCCGTGACGTCATGTTGGAACTTTGTCACGAGACAACATAACGAGACAACATAACGAGACAACATAACGAGACAACATAACGAGACAACATAACGAGACAACACAACGAGACAACATAACGAGACAACATAACGAGACAACATAACGAGACAACATAACGAGACAACATAACGAGACAACATAACGAGACAACATAACGAGACAACATAACGAGACAACATAACGAGACAACATAACGAGACAACATAACGAGACAACATAACGAGACAACATAACGAGACAACATAACGAGACAACATAACGAGACAACATAACGAGACAACATAACGAGACAACATAACGAGACAACATAACGAGACAACATAACGAGACAACATAACGAGACAACATAACGAGACAACATAACGAGACAACATAACGAGACAACATAACGAGACAACATAACGAGACAACATAACGAGACAACATAACGAGACAACATAACGAGACAACATAACGAGACAACATAACGAGACAACATAACGAGACAACATAACGAGACAACATAACGAGACAACATAACGAGACAACATAACGAGACAACATAACGAGACAACATAACGAGACAACATAACGAGACAACATAACGAGACAACATAACGAGACAACATAACGAGACAACATAACGAGACAACATAACGAGACAACATAACGAGACAACATAACGAGACAACATAACGAGACAACATAACGAGACAACATAACGAGACAACATAACGAGACAACATAACGAGACAACATAACGAGACAACATAACGAGACAACATAACGAGACAACATAACGAGACAACACGAGACAACATCTGTCTCTTATACACATCTAGATGTGTATAAGAGACAGCCATAGAATACAGAAGCCTATTCGTACAGGTTTTCACTGTGAACACTTACATTATTATCCTATGTTCATTCTTGTGGCAGGTTGGAGCAGGTTGCCCGCGCGGGCAAACCTGCTTCCACTGTGTGCGTACCCTTAAGCTCCCCTCAGCTCAGGCAGATAAGTCGTTCTCGCCGCTGAGGCCCCGGAGGGTAGCGGACATCAACGATAACGATTATTACCTCGTTTGTTCCATTCGTTCCTGCGTTACCCAAGAAGCTGTAGGATTAGCCCTCAATAGAGAAGGGGAGAAAGAGCCCTCCTGCTTCCCCTAAGAAATGTGTGATTATCGGTTCAGCTTCTCTTGTTTTGAAAGTCCGTCAGATCCATCCCATCTGTCGCCTACATCTTGCGGTTATTGCTGCTATGTGATCACCAAAATTGACCTAATTGTTCAACAACACTTCTAGATATAGTGAACGAGTCGCTTCTCTTCTATTTCTGAGTTGTCAGGTGCTAGGTAGCGATGCTCTCTACCAGCTCTTACGGTTCCTCTGTACCTCAGAACCTCAAACTTGGTCCCGTTGAACTGCATATTGTTTACTTAGGCCCATCAGACATTGCAGACGGTTCCTCTCGCAACTTCCATAGTGAGAGATTTCATTTGCTTGTAATTTTGGAGTTTTCAAGTTTCATTTTTTTCTGAGATATTTTGGTAGCCCAATATTTATTTATATTGAGCTACCAATTATACGATAACGCAAACGCGTTATCGTATCCAGTTGACCGCCTCTAGCTCTTATTTCGAGTCGAAATAGATTTTCAGGACGGCAAAATTTAACATTGAAAGCGACGATAATTAATTCGATGGTCAACTTTTGAGGAGCTTGGAGATTTGAGTGAAATAAAGGAAATAATTAGATGTGCTGGAAGCTGCGGCGCTGGAGCTCCTCGACGCTGAACCGCGGCCTGTACAGGGGGCGGATAACAGTGTTGTCCTTGTTGTCCTGAGGGATGACAGGGGTGTCCTTATTTTCGTCTTTTTCTACGCGGATAACAATGTTTTCTTTCTTAGTCAGGCAGGCGGTGTTATCGTTGTTGTGGTGGGTGACAGCTGTGTTGTCTTTACTGTTGTCGTCCTTGCTTTTGTTATCATTGTTGTTGTCGTTAGTGTTGCTGCTTTTGTTTTCCCGCCGTGCGTCCCGGCCTTTAATGACCTTTTCACTGCTCTTGTTATCCCGGGAGCTGTTATCCTCGCTTGTTTTGTTCTCGCTGCTGATGTCCCCGCTGAAGTTTTGATTGTTTTCCCTAGCACCATGGCTGTCAACGCGTCTGTTGACGTTGTTATCTCTATTGCTTGTGTTGTTATCTTTGTCCGTTAGATGAGTGTCTGTTGTCCTGTTATCTATGTTAACGTTTCCGTTGTTCTCATCGCCTCTGTTCCCGTTGTGATTGTTATCCCTGTTTGTGATGCTGTTTTCCTGTTGGCGGGAGGCGGTCCCGTTGAAACGGCCGTTAAAGTAACGGGCGCTGCCGGACGTACCAAACAGACGCATGTACCTGTTATCGCTGTTGCCAGTTTGTTCTCTGTTATCTTCGCTGTTATCTGGGACAACAGAAGTGTAGTGAAAACGGAGTTGCCGCGAATTTTCAACATGGCGACTGTCTGGGGTGCTAAGACGTTGTCCTTTTTGCACCCCAAGATGGCGCGCTTTTTGGGGGTTACCAACCCCCATGTCCAGCCCCACACCCCCCGCGGAGGGGTTTGCTAAGTTTGAATGTAAATTCTCCCGAGTTTCACCAGAAATTTCTGATTTTTCGTGACTGGAGTCGAAAGTTTGGGGTAACTCGACCGTGGTTTTTTGTTTGAAAAGCGGCGGCAAGTTTTTCAAGTCATCGTGCATCTGGCTGCCAGAGGCACGAGAAGTCGTCGTGTCATCGTTGATTTTAGGTGAATTGGAATGTTCAGCGGACGAAACGTGGCACACAAACAAAACAAACACGAATATCAGGAACACATTTCGTAAACACATACAAAAAAAGCCAGGAGTTCTAGGCCTTTTCGTAGATCTGGAATCCGCCATCTTGTCTTGCCGGTCAACGTATTTGTTCTGGCGGTGGTCACTTTCGTTTCTAATGATCGTCATTTTGTTTAAACAAATAAGGTATTTATTTTAACTCAAAATATATTTATAAAACGCAATTTTCAGAGCGAGCTAAATGAATTAGAGTACGAAGACCGCGAGAAGCGACGTAATACATGGCTATTTTGAACAGCAACTCCTACATAGATTGTCCACCAGCCACACAAATTAAAATAATTATTATAATAATAATTATTATACAATTCACTTCGCGGTTTCTTGTACTGGGAATTCTTTTACAGCACAAACGAGCTAAAACGCCCGTTAGCAACACTTAAATAAATCACTTTGACACTCAGGTTAAACACTAGTTGGCAACTTTCTAATTAAACACTAGTTGGCAACACTCTAATTAAACACGAGTTGGCAACGTTCTAATTAAACACTAGTTGGCAACACTCTAATTAAACCCTAGTTGGCAACACTCTAATTAAACACTAGTTGGCAACACCACAATTGAACAAATGTCGGCAACACTAAATTTGATTTCTAGCTGGCAACACTATCATGAACGCCCTCTGGCAACACTATTCTTCTCATGGAGTTGACTTGGCAGCTGTTGACTTCTGTTGACAGTCACCCGTTGGGCAATGCTTGAGGGAGAGCGGAAACCATGGCAACTGTTGGAAAATAGCAGGCAACGGCGTCAGTCAAACGTGGCAACGGTTATGTCAACAGGAACCGTGGCAACGGTTATGTCAACAGGAACCGTGGCAACGCTTATGTCAACAGGAACCGTTGCAACGGTTATGTCAACAGGAACCGTGACAACGGTTATGTCAACAGGAACTGTGGCAACGGTTATGTCAACAGGAACCATGGCAACGGTTATGTCAACAGGAACCGTGGCAACGGTTATGTCAACAGGNGCCAGGGCCGCCCGTCAACAGGACGTCGCCAGGCCGCCCGTCAACAGGACGTTGCCAGGGCCGCCCGTCAACAGGACGTCACCGAGGGCTCCGAGGGAAGCTAATTTAGACCATCATTTCCCGTCACCAAAAAACACGCTAGTTGCGCCTGTCAACACGAGACAGACGTGCGCCCGTCAAGCGTCTCTGTCACAAAGTTGCCAGCTGTCAACATGGCAATTTTTTCAATGTTTACATACGTCACACGAGTCAACAACGAGCGGAGCGCGCACACAACGACACCTTCACACCACCGCGTCTAGGCTGGCACTGACCAGCCGCTGCCAAATGCATCTTCAATATCCTATACATTTCCTCACGAAAAAGAAATGTTATTGAATATTGTAACATGTACCTACAATTAAATAAATATTCAATGAATAACAGTAGTTATCAAGGATTATTTATCGAAACCAAAAAATATGCTGGGAAAAATATTCGTCAACGATAATGATCGCTAACGACGGCCGAGCAGGTCTCCATTAGCCCTCGTAAAGATGCCAGTTAGTCTTTATTAGTATATATTTGATTTTGAAAACAATTTAAAAACTAGGCAGTCTGGCTAAATTTTAATAAAAGATATTCATTGAGAAACTAAAATAACTATGAAAATTTTATAATAGCAATGTAAATAAATGCATTAGGCGTTCACGCGTAATTACGTAAGATTAAATGAAGATAAAGGGAAGTGTTCGGACGCCAGCACCGCGTGCCCGACTTCGGCTTAACCAACGCACATGCCCAGCGTGACACGCACACGTGTGCGTGTATTGTACGCGTACACATGTGCGTATCCTGCATCCGTACACGTGTGCGTATCCTACACCCGTACACTTGTGCGTATCCTACACCCGTACACGTGTTCGTATCCTACACCCGTACACGTGTGCGTATCCTACACCCGTACACGTGTGCGTATCCTACACCCGTACACGTGTGCGTATCCTGCACCCGTACACGTGTTCGTATCCTACACCCGTACACGTGTGCGTATCCTGCACCCGTACACGTGTTCCTGCCTCCCGTTGATGCCTCCATAGATTTTGATTGTTTATAAAATTAGATTCACGGCCAGAAACTAAATTTATTTAATTTATTAACATAATAATATATCGACCATTATATAAGATTATAGGTTGAATTATATTGTTCAGATGACGTTGATTGATCAAAAGTTAGGTTTAAATAAGTAATTTTAATTTATTAGCGACGTTTCGGGTGAAACAACATTTATGTTCAAATTATAGGAAGCATTGAATATGAAATTTTGTATTAAGATAAAGATAAGATATCTTCAGTCCTGTGATGTTATAATGATATAAGCATTTGTACTTTATTAACCTTCCTACATATTTTGTTCATTTACTTATGTATTCATTTTATATATGATTTTAATGTTAATGAAATTCAATTTGTAAAAGAGTCTGGGTCGGGACCCGAATATGTTGAATAGGTTCAAATTCAAATCTTATATGCATTTTTATGGTCATCAATCACACGTGTTTAAATAAATGATCTGTTTATATACAGTGTATGTACAGAGTATGTACAGTGCATGTATACAGTGCATGTATACAGTGTATGTATACAGTGTATGTATAGAATAGAATAGAAGTGTCGGCATTGAAGATAAGCCCATGGCCTGTTCCATGTACAGTGTGTGTGCAGTGTATATATACTGTATACATGTACAGTTTCGTACACATACATTACCTGCATTACAATATTGATGTACTACGAATTTCTAGCGGCTTTTCCTCGAAAAGCCGTCGGTGATTTGGTGACGGACTATAAGAAGTTTGATTTTTATAGCGCATTTTCTCACTTATGGAAAAAATGCACTATTGTGCTCGCCATGTCCGTCTGTCCGTCCGTCCGTGACCTCACATTTTCGTCGACGGGAAAATGCGTTCTCTGTCACTCACTGCAGTGAGTACTGAGTTATATTTTTTGATATATATGACGCAATGTTTGCTTGTGACCGACTATATTTATACATACCATTGTCAGGTTGTGATGCCATTACTGACTATTACGTCACCTTCTGTGACGTCACTACTCGTGGGTCACCGCGTATATAAGCTGAGAAAGGGTTGTGATGTCATTACTGACTATTACGTCACCTTCTGTGACGTCACTACTCGTGGGTCACCGCGTATATAAGCTGAGAAAGCGCACTGTTAGTCAGTCCCAGCAGAGTCTCAGTCTTAGGCAGACAGCCTTCAGCTGCAGTCATGCAGACAATTGCGATCAGTTGGCCAACTGACCCAGAATAACTTTGCGCCGAGTGTAGTGACTATTCGGCCGAAGCCTAGGCGGTCCCCGAATTTTGTTAGGGCAATTTTTTTCAGCCCGACCTCCTAGCCGATTTGACCGCAACTATCACAGGTAGCTGCTATCAAACCCACAAGTCACAGCTGCAATCCACCTTTTCTTACAGTGGCTAAACGCTGCTTTAATTAAGGAGACCATAAATAAAATATATTTTTTAAACGATTGAGTCAATCAATTGATTGCCGCGCTCCAATCAATCACATATTATAGTCTTCAATCTATTGACAAAATCCTGCCTAACATCACAGATACGCTTGGATATAGGATAAGTTAAAAACATAACATTTTATTCTCGATTCAATCAATTGGTTGCCGCGCATCAATCAAGCACATTAAGCACACAATTTTTTTTCGATTGAATCAAACGATTGTGTCAATCAATCGCATTATAGCCTTCAATCTATTAACAAAATCCTGACTCGCATCACAAATAGGATAGAATACAGGATAAATAACAAAAAAATACAATTTTTCCGATTGAATTCATTTTTTAACAATAATTCTATTTTATTGAATCAAACGATTGTTTCAACCTTCAACCAAATAAATCCTGTATTCTTTTGACCAAATCTTACCTTGCATCACAAATATGCTAGGATAAAAGATAAATTAAAAAAAACATAATAATTTTTTTTCGATTGAATCAATCTAAGATTGTGGTGATCATTTTCTTTATAAAAATAAGCGTATATTTCAACCAATCAATTCCATCAATCAAAAATACCATCAATCCTCGCTTCACGCTTTCATACAGGTTCCTCCTACACGGCCAATCACTCGAGCCAATTGATTGGCCGGTTATAAAGCGGGCCAATCAATTCAACCGAGTAAGGGAAGTAAGGGCAAATAAAGGGGCGGTTAAGGGCAAGCTTTATTATATTAAGTAAGTCAAGCTCATATTAGAGCTACACTTATTGAGCGCTCATTGGCAGCCAATCACTGGCCAATCATCAGCCAAGCACTGGCCAATCATCAGCCAAGCACTGGCCAATCATCAGCCAAGCGCTGGCCAATCATCAGCCAAGCACTGGCCAATCATCAGCCAAGCACTGGCCAATCATCAGCCAAGCACTGGCCAATCATCAGCCAAGCGC
>NW_025933696.1:68656-73062 GCF_000764305.2 Hyalella azteca
GCTATATACCTTCTGCTTAGAGGTATTTTTGGTCTGCTTTTCCACCCGATCAAAATAAGCTTCCGGTGGGAATCTCCTTTTTGGCTTTATTTACGGTATTTGTAGTTACGACAGTTTATTTTTAGTTTATAATTAAAGACATTAAATCATTTATAGTCGTTTGAGATTATGACATGTGTTGGTTTGGCCGAGTCATACCGAGCTAGCAAGCTAATCAGAGGCTGCACTTCAAGCCCGGCCGAGGCGGAAATTAGCGGCTGATTTACGCGCTCCCCGAGTCCTGGGCGGCGTCTGATGCAGAGTCGGGCCGGTACCTAAATTTTGTTAGGGTGGTTCTACTAGCGCCACTTGTTCCACTAGTGTTACTAGTTCAGACTATGTTTTCCTACTGTCGGCATAACTAGTGCCTGGCCAACTAGCGTTACTAGTGACGGTCATGTCACTAGTGGCTGGGTGGTGCCTAGAAAGCTTAGCAAATAAAGCTAGGCTAGTAACGGTAATTAATTGCTAGTGAGGCGCTTTAACTAGTAAAACGGACCTAGTCGAGTAGAAAAACTAGTGCCAGCTAGTGACCGCTACACTAACTCCTTCCTTACACTAGTTGTCCAATAGTTAAGCCGTTGCCATGTGACGATAGTCATTGTATTGTCATAGTTGCCTGGTGAGTAACTAGTGGAAAATCTAGCATCGATTATAGGCGGTAACTAGTGATAGTTAATATCTACACTAGCACTGGTCACAAGCCGTTACTTGCACTAGCAATGAGATGGAATGCGCATACGTAGAGGCGGAAATAAGCTCTAGTAACTAGCGGAAACCTGCACTAGCAGCAGTGACAATCAGCACTAGTGGCAGCGGGAACTAGTTTGCTAGCACTAGCGGAAGCGATGAGAATCACGCATTTTTTAGCTAGCACTAGTGACGCAGGTGCCACAAGTCCTGTGAGTATTTTAACTAGTGACACACTTAGAGAGGAGTGACACAACTAGTGGAAGCTTAACTGAGTGGCACTAGCCACGTCACTAGCTGCACTAGTCACGTCACTAGCTGCATTAGTCACGTCACTAGCTGCACTAGTCACGTCACTAGCTGCACTAGTCACGTCACTAGTTGCACTAGTCACGTCACTAGCGCATCCTGTACAAGCACTCCCCTCAGGTTTTCACCCCCACTGGGGAGGATCGGGGGGATCAGGGGGGGGCAATATAGCCCCCTTCACAGGGGGGGTTAGCCCCCCTTCACTTCCTCCTCTTCTCGGCCTTCATGGCCAACTTCTCGGCCTTCTTGAGGAGCCTGTCCTTGTCCTTCCTGTCCTTCTCCTGCTGCTTCCTGTCCTTCTCGACCTCCGCACGCAGCTCCTTCACCTGCACAGTGGTTCAGAGGCGGCCAATCAGCGGCCAGTGGTTCAGAGGCGGCCAATCAGCGGCCAGTGGTTAACCCTAATCGCCACGGGTTGTCGTGTCACGCTACAATCTCGGGTGCAAATATCTGCCCTTGATTTTGTTAAGTATTATTTAGGTGTCTTCTATTTTACATACGCTACGATTATTTTACCAGCCATTAATATAGATTGTTTCCTATCAAACAGTCTTCAAACGCACAATTGTGAACTCGAATTAATTTTTGAAAATTATGAGAATGAAAGGACCGAATTACTGGCCTCAAGCAGAGCCATCTCCGTGTACGACAACTCCGACCGCTCGAACTTGTGTCTATGTCACCCTTGTGGATGAGACTAAGTCATTCACGTGTGTGTGTGCCTGAGAACATGTGCATATTTATCGCTGGTGCATGTGCAGCTTCAACACTGGTGCACCTGCATCCTCATCGCTAGTTTCTTTGTTCCTATAGTTTTTTATCTCATTGGCTGCGAGTTCGTTGCCCGCCATTGAAAGAATTGCATGAAATGAGACGCATCAACGGAGCGGGAAGCTCGAATATACCATCAACCTCCGTTGCTCGTTGGACACTGCAATATCATGAGTTTTTTCTCTGCGAGAATACCAGATTGCCTAGCTCAAAATACCAGAAATATACCAGAAATTCTATTGTTCGAAAACTGACTAATACCTCCAAATTTAATGAAACTATTCGTCAGAAACGTTGGTTAGAAAAAGAAAAAATATAGATCTCAGTACTCACTGCAGTGACTGACAGAGAGCGCATTTTCTCGTCGACGGAAACGTGGTCACGGACGGATAGACGGTCGGACAGACGGACATGGTGAGCACAATAGTGCATTTTTCCATAAATGAGAAAATGCGCTAAAAAGTATTTCATGTACTGTGCATTTATCAGTGTGGCACTTCTTGAAGTTCTACCCCTTCGCTCAACATGAGCAAAGCCACGGAAACAGGTCATCTTCCATTTTCATACATGCTTGCATATTGCATTAATCTAAAATTTCGGGTTTGATCACTTGTTACGGCTGAGCAGATAGCTTTTGGTCCGAATAAGGGACTGCAGTACCTTAGTTGAAATTTTATTTCGTTACTTGTTTTTCACATAGGTGACTTGTGAAAACATTCACTCCACGAATGCATTGGAGACCTGGTCAAAGTAGACACNACTTACGCTCTATTTTCTTGTCTGTGATTTGTGGATTTTGCTTGAAAGGCCGTCAAGGATTGGCTGATGAACTTACGATCTCTTAACTTTTTTTGAAAGTATAGGTCTAAGGGGGCACAGTAGGGGTTAACATAGGGTCCACTAGGGTGGTGCAGTGGTACATACACCGCTGCGTGTAATGCGAGTACCATAACAAAATTCGGGGTCAGCCTTATAGGGTTCGGCCGAGTAGTTGTTACACTCGGCGCAGAGTCATTCTGCTTGGCCGCCTGATCGTAATCAGCTTCTGGTCAGAATTTGCTTTCCGACGTTATAGTCGCCTGAGAGTATGAGAACCTTAACAAAATTTAGAGTCGCCCCAACTTCTGGTAATAAAAATCAGAAGCTGACGAGTGGTTGGGTGGTTGAAATTTTCACTGGGTGGTTGGTGAATGAGTACTTGGCATGTCCAGGATGTAAGTGGGGCGGTTGTGAGGGTGGGGATATCACCCCTTCCCCCTTGCATCCCCCAGTCCCTAATAAATTAAAGGCACGCATTAGAATATAGCCCAGGGCCCATACTTTCAAAAAAAGTTAAGAGATCGTAAGTTCATCAGCCAATCATTGACGGCCTTTCAGGCAAAATCCAGCAATCATAGACAAGAAAATAGAGCGTAAGTACTTACGTTCACTTAGCGAGTTTTGATAGTATGGCCCCAGGAAACTCGCTAAGTGAACGTAAGAACTTACGCTCTATTTTCTTGTCTATGATTGCTGGATTTTGCCTGAAAGGCCGTCAATGATTGGCTGATGAACTTACGATCTCTTAACTTTTTTGAAAGTATGGGCCCAATGGGGCTCAGTAGGGGTTAACATAGGGTCCACTAGGGTGGTGCAGTGGTACATACACCGCTGCGTGTAATGCGACCTCAGGTCTATCTACGTCTAATTAGTAGATCAGACAGATCCATTCAAGGTTTTGCCTGTCAACCCAGAACAGAGTTATTCATAACTTTGACACCATAAAAGGAGTGTAGCCCGCGACTGATATATCATATATGTCCAATAGATATCCTATACGAGGATCCTGATTAGGACTGTGCCCATACTATAGTTTGGCTAGGATAGCTTATTATAGGACCGACTAATGGAGTCGAAGTTTCTTTAAAATTACTCGATATAAATACAATAATATAATAAATACGAGGTATAAATAAAGTATATATAATAATATAATAAATAAGAGGTATAATCTCAGATTTTCTAGCAATCGAAATTGTAATTATCTTTTGTTTCGTCAATCGTATTTGATTGATGAAACATTTTGATTCATAATGAATCAAAATATCTTTGTTCGTCTGACATCGCAAGATGTTCACATTTATTTTCGTTCACTAGAATCTCATTGAAAATATCCAGGTAAATATGTCATTGATAGAGCAAATTAAAGTTATTTAAACAATTATACTTATAAACACGTTTTGTATATCAGCTCTAGGATGAACTTTACGGTAGGACGATTTTAAATAAAAGGATTGTTCATTTTTGCAGTAGATTTCGATATATTCATCTTTTAGTCGTTTCTTGAAGCAAAAGATTTTGATCATATAAAAGGTTGGTAGGATTTCCCAACGTTCAAAAACAAATTTTTTTTTTCAGGACAAACTCATTAATTTATCCTTTGAAGGTAAATTTCTTGCTTTACGCAAATGTTCAAAAGGGAAAAGGAAGCGAGATCTTTGGGTAACTAAATAAATGAAAATAGTGACTGGGTGCAAAAGTGCAAAAAAAAGGACCTAAAATAGCGTATTACGTCAATAAAATAGCGCCGCATGCCGGCCCTGTCCCGCTGTGGCAGT
>NW_025933697.1:0-251 GCF_000764305.2 Hyalella azteca
TATTATTAAAATTATAGTTTACATTATTACGAAACAATCGAGCACATTTAGCTTGTTTAAGGCACGAAAAGGAAAAGAATCGGCGACATGCCACATCAGGCCAACACTTCAGCGCCGAGATTAATATGTTATGTTTCTGCTATTGTTCAAGATGTAATATTGAATCTTATTCTCAAGGTGCTGGATGAACATTCTCAGGGTATTTGAGATATTAAATAGTATTCTCAGGGCGCTGGATTTTTTTTCACAAT
>NW_025933698.1:0-284 GCF_000764305.2 Hyalella azteca
TTTGCGATATTTTCCACGCACTTGTGGAGTGAAGATTTGAATAAAGAATAGATGAGGATAAGAAAACTTAGTGCGTTTAATCTGACGAGTGACGAACGACGTCACACTTAAAGTCTGTGTCGGACACTGGAATGTTGCACTGTTCGGCGTGAGTGCGCACAGCCGAATGAGGAGGGCGCGATAGTAACAGCCCAGTCCTATAACTCCTCCCTCTATGCTCAGCGACCCTAGTGTAAAAGATGCATGCCATCATCCCAACGTACGCAGATGCACATTGTGCAAAA
>NW_025933699.1:0-2209 GCF_000764305.2 Hyalella azteca
CTTTGGTGGTCAGGGGAGGTGCAGTCTTCGGGGAAAGGAACCTTCAGGCTGAGCTTGGGAGGAATGGTAACTTATGTGGATTATGGACCACTACCTCGCTCGGTTGAATGTGCTGTGGCCCGTCTGCATCTTGGTCATGCTGGTGTAAGGGCTCAAACCAATTCCAGTATCTGCCCTGAGTGTAATGTGGAAGACACAATTAGTCACTTCATCTTGCACTGCTCGCTCTTCACTGATCAGAGGAGGGAGTTTCGCTCAGCTCTGGAGAATCTTTTGATTCCCTGGAACCTCATCTCAGCTCTTGGTGGAGGAGATATTCCTCAAAAAAGAAGAACTGCAGTAATTCGTCACCTTGGACAGTACCTGTTGGGATGCAACATGGTTAACAAACTTTGAAAAATTTCCAGTGTCTAATCCTTTTTGTACGTCCTTCCATACAACATACACCGGCTGGTGAGAGGCCTTAGAGATCTACTTTGAAATCAGAGTGGCAATATAGTACAAGGAAACCCAGTTGTGCTCAGGCTGGGAGGTGTGATCTGTTCATACCCGAAGTCTTAAAAGCATTTAAAAAAAAATTGCCCAACCCGGGAGCGCAGCCGTGCAACACCAATTTTGTGCACCAATAAGCGATGAATCGAACGCCTTGGATCTCTCCGGAGATCCACCAATCAGCCGTGCACCACTCGGCTTTGTCCTCCTCCGGGATTGACCACCACCTGCCGCACACCACCAGGCCGCGGATCGAATCTGACTTCCGGGCATCGTTAAATTACGTAATTTTACGTTCACCGCATCTGAGGTTAGGTTTCAGATAGCATAGTTCTGTTCCAAAATTTATCGTCCTTCGACAAGTGGCTGTTCGATTGAGGGCTGGTTCGACCAATGGCCTAGATACGGACGGCTTGAAGTGTTGAAGGCTACGTTCCGGAAGGCAGGAATCATGATGGTCCATTACATCCAGGGCAGTTGTGGTCTTTGGCAGGCGACCTGCCCAATCCGGCCTCAAGAGTCAAGACCAGCATATCAGTCTCGATTTAACCGTGGAAGTGAGAAGACGTTCTGTGTGGTCTGACAGCGTTCTACCGGCAAGCTCAGGAGGACGGTCGACGGCACGTGAGCAATCTGTCATAACTAAGCAGTCTCAATAATTTCGGTACTTGTTTTTCTTGAATTTAGTCCATTGCTGAGTCGGGAATTTAGGTAGGCCTAGGCTGTGAGTAGTCTTGTAACCGGGCGCACTAGCGGGTGGAACAAACTCGTTGTTCACTTAGTGAAAATTACTCGTATAGTGCTTGTCACAGAAAACGGGAATTAATGAATTACTTCAGGATTTGCTTTTATTTAAGTATTTATTTTCATTTATTAAAAGAAAGCCAATATGTTAAAAATTGTATACAATAAGAACAATTTGCCAAGCTCATAATTAGAATTGAATCAATAAACAAACAAATTTAGGACTATGGAACTATGGAATGAAACAATGGGTGGAGTGAAACACACAGCAACTGAAACAAACAAATGAACATAAATATACATGCAATAAGAGACATAATAATTTATTCGCTATGTGAGGGAATTTAGTGAATTAATTTGACTTTAAACATGAACAACAAAATAGGAGTAAATTAAGGAATATATTATAGAGTTAAAACAGTCAAGAGCAAATGCAAGTGCAGATCTTTCAAGTGCAAAAATGATTTAAGAAAACAAAGTAATTATTGCAAGCACAGGCATCACACTAAAAGTTAATCAAACTGACAGACATGAAAAGAACCATTATAACAATAAATGACAATAGAATGAGTAAGAACCAAAATGCATAAAACAATCAGCCTAAAATATGTACATTAGACATAATTGATAATTAAATAATTGATAACTAAAGTGCAGACTAAACAGCCAACTCACCAACTGGTGATGGCGGTGCGAGTTTCAGGTTTGTCTGATAACTCAAGATAAATTTATTGTGCATGCATTAATTTAGGTTTATGGGGTCGTTCAATACCTGAAACGAGACAAAAAAACATAGGGCGACATTAGACACAAATGCATGAAATAATATTAGTTTGCATGATAAGCATGAAAGACGACAAATAATAACCATGTTTGTAATAAGTTAAAACAATAAATGATTGAAATAGAAAATTATATAATTGTGAGCTGAAACACATGAGCTTGGTCTGCCCTAAGATTACCCCCGGTAACA